>NC_081136.1:28578291-28878291 GCF_958295425.1 Solea solea | reverse complement strand
AGCGCGGGGCTGAGTGTTGCTGAGGAAAAGTCATGATGTGATGGCCGCATTTGTAATGCCCAAAAAATGTCTTCTGCTAATGAATTTTTTTCTTCTTCATTTCCTGCAGAGTAGGAAAGAGATGTCACAACCAAGAATTGTGACAAAAAAAAACAACCCTATTCTGCGTAGGCTCATGCCAGAAAACAGCCAGTGCAATTCAGACCAATAACTTCAGTGGAGAGGAAGAAAACAGATTTTCATTGACAAATAAAGCTTGCCAAGTTTTATATTACTGTTATAAATCAGCTGCAGCGTGCATGTTCTCTGTGGATAATATCTCAAATGTCTTTGCAGCGGCTCCCCTGCCCCTGTTTTCTCTGCTCGCAGTCTTGGTCGGCCTCCAACTAAAGCACAGGCCTGTGCTCCCTTCACACTTCCATCACTATCACTTCACCATTTGCATCTGCCGTTGCAGCCAAGAGGTCAACACGTGGTTACATACAGCACTAGTCGAGGCATAAAGAACATTTCATTACAAGCTGCATGGACAACTATTTTTTTTTACTCAGATTATCAAACACAGATACGTTTTTGTTCCTCCCCTTTAATAAAATTGTTAAACTTTATTGGTTATTTCTTCTTCTTCTTTAAACTGGCTTCTTCCACTACCTTCCTTTCTTAGTTTCTCCAATTTCTTCCTTGTTTTCCCCCATTTTCTCTCATTCTTCTATTCCATTCTCAGTCTACCTCCTCTCTTTATTCCCTTCTGTCCTTCCTTCCTTCCTTCCTTCCCTTTTTGTTTAATCCTTCAGTAACCTTGCTCTCTGTTGTGTAGCTATACAGTAAATAGCCTCATCCACAGTGTGTTGTGCAGGGACACACCCAGTGGGACATACGCAGACAGCAGTAACATGCCAGACATAATAATCCTGGACGGCAACCTCTCATTATCGCTGTTTGTTGTTATTTACAGTACATGTGGCAATTTTGTTATTAATCACAGTGAACTGTGCTGATTGAAAACTCTTAAATTCACGGAAACATTCAGCAGATTGCCCTGCGGAGAAAACAGCCTCTGGTCTTTGTCTATCCACACTAAATCATACCTGTGACACATCCACAAAGAAATCAAATTATATTTAATAGTGTGAAAAGACTATTAGCCCGAGGTGCTCTGGCATCGACAGCTATAGCATTAACCTATGCATCACTATGGCGACACGGTAAATAAACTGACGTCTATGGCTCTGACGTCACTGGGCGCGGAAGACACAGTAGTATATGCAAACATCCGAGTTATCTGAGCGATCCGAGTTATGTCGTACAAAAAAACAGCGGATTAAAGCCATTCCACTGCATGTTGTCGTCGTGTCGAGCAAGACTGACGCTGTACTTGTTAAGGCAAGAATTCGTGTCATGCAGGTGTGATATTAACTCTATAGGCGCAACACGTTCTTCAGAATTCTGTCAGCAGGTGTGTATATGTGAGAGCCACTAGAGCGACACATGTTTCTTCCCATGACATCCTGTAGATAGAATCAGAATGTCTGCACATGTAATGAATATGAAAAAAAAAAGTACAAGATTTTTTTTTTCCACTTCAGGCCTGACGTGCAGAGCCTGCAGCCGGCGTTCAAAAAGCTTCAAAATGGATTTATATTAACCACCTGTTTCCTGATCCCGAGGCTTTAATGGACGAGTGGAAGTCGCGTGTGCTGCCTGCGGTTCAGACATGGTAAAGAAAGAGACAGACAGACATAAGCTTTCTGCCGGGGCACATGAAACAGAGGCAAGTCCGGGCATGACTGAGGCAGAGGAGGGGAGGGGAAGCAGAATGTGTATGTGTGTGTGTGTGTGTGTGTGAGTGGAGTGAGGTAAAATAATACAAAGGAAAAAGTTGTCATCAGTTGCCTGGTGATTAAAGTTGCAATAATGTTCAAGATGACAAGATATGTCCGTCATATGCAAAGCATTGTAAAAAAAAAACAGTTCACACAGTGCCGATGAAGCCTCTCAGCTCATCCTGAAGTGATTTGTTTGATGTCATGACAGCGACATTACGCCAATGAAAAGAGAAGGTAAGAGCATTCAAACACAACAAAAACACAAAGAAGCGTCCACAAAAGGTTTCAGAAGTCAATTCTACTGCCGTCACTCAGCCCCGACACACTACTGCTCTTCAGACAATGGACGCAGCATACGCTGCAAAACCAGAAACGAGCCAAATATTCTTAAACTGGGTAAGCAAATTTTGCTTGGCGCGGAATCTTACAACTAGCTTGTACATCTGCAGCCACTTTCAGACGGTCATGCTCCTTAAAAGGAGGAAAAGATTTGTCAAACAACAAACACAATTTAACAAAGTTGTGTGTCTGCAAACCAATGTTTCAGCTTGTTAATAGCAATCAAAGCTTAGATTCAGCTATGATATATAGAAAACTATGCTGATTTTACTTTCTTGACCACCATTCTTTGCAGATCATGCTGCACTGGTTCTCTTTCCAGTAAACCTAGTGTCTGAATTTAATTGTGTTTCCTTTGTTTTAAAGGTTCAGTATGTCATTTAGGACGGGGGTTCATGGCAGAAACTGAATTTACCAACCATAAGTATGATTGTATATGTGTATTACCCCTTTAAAATGAAATATTTGTGTTAATTTACAGTCTTAAAATAGCCTTTTATGTACAGTAGGTAAGGGTCTCGCTTCATGGAGGCCGCTGTTTTGCACTGACATGTATCTACAGCAGCTACGCAAACGAAGAAGAACAGCGTTCAAAGGCCATTGTTGTTTCCTGAATTGCAGCATTTTTTGATAAAAAAAGGCTTCAGGCAGTGCTTTGTATTGATTCATCTTTTAAAAGGCAAACTCAGCAGAAAGACGTAACGCAAGCTAGACGGAGACACAGACAACGGCCGAGACAGTGATTCACGCGAGGATGCTCTGCATTACCGCAGCATTAAGTGTAACCACCTCAGAATGTTCCTCATACTTTTCATCCTGTGTCCCCTCCTCCGTCATGTCTGCAGCCTCAGAGCCCCAGGACCAGGCGGGCTGGGTTGGCTCGCGTCGCTTAACCTCAGATGACTTCAGGTAAATGTGTTCTCCAAAGATCCACATTAATTGTGGTCCCTTTCTTCCTCCACCTCCTTTTCCTGTCCCATGAGACATCTGAGAGGGACGTAAGTGATTTTTCAAATGCACGGCTTCTTAGTTAAATAGGACGTTTTGGCTGCCAGACAGTTTGGCAGAGCGGCCTAATTAAAAGCATAGGGCTTGGTCCTTGCACTGTGCAGTTTCCATATTGTCACCAAATGTTTTAAAAAAAGACTTTATCACATTCTCTGACTTTCCATATATTTTGGAGTAGTACTGGCTTTGTCTACACGGACGATTATTAGGGCCCGGGCACTCACACAGTGATGCGGGGACCTTGTGGAATTCCTGGAATTTTTTTTCGCCCAATTTTTGAGGCACTAAATGTTGGTGAAAATGGACAAAAATTTACACAAATCAGAACTGGTGAAAAAATCTCTAAAAACATACGTGAAAGTGGCGCAAAATGGCTCACTATTGCCCCCAAAGGTGAAACCCGGTAGGACAAAGCCGAAACTAAGTTGCACCAAATTTCACAAAACTTTGTGGAAATATGTCACAGCCCCAGACGAACAAAAAAGTCTATTGGGACCATAGCCTCAACTCAACAGGAAGTCGTCCATTTCAAATTTGGTGTCCATCTTTGCTATCTGCATATCGTCTGAGCACGATAATCGCACCAACATAAAAAAAACCGTCAATTTGTACTAGACACAAGTTACCAAAAGGTCTTGCACATTCAACAGGGCGTGGCCACGACAACCATCAGATTTTCCGCCACGAAACAGGAAGTGCCCTGTTACTTCGCCATACATTGACTGATCTGCTCGAAACTTCATACGTGAGATGAGAGACCCGGCCAGAAAACATCAGCACGTGAAAACTGACTATAGATTTTCTCTCAGTGTCTCCCTCTCTATTGTTCGCCATAGTGGACGAATCACACATTTGTTTTGGCAGAGATTTTAACGCTAGATGCCCTTCCTGACACAACCCACCCATTTACCCGGGCTTGGGACGAGCACTGGTGCCAAACTTAGCGTGACCAATTAACACTGAGAAATGAGGACTGGGTGTCTTGCTCAGGGACACCCCAGCAATTGACCTGGTGGTGACTCAAACTGGCAACATTCCGGTCATAAGCCAAATTCCCTATCCACTCAGCCATGAGCTGCCCCTGTCTGCACAGACAACACATAGCACATAAGATTAGCTTTGTGCCTTTGAGTTTCTCCTTGTGTATGACGTGTGCTATACAAATAAAGCAGCCTTGCCATTTTCTGGACAAGGCTCCTGCCGGGCAGGTGGAAAACACCCCAAGCAAGAGTCTTGGGTGTTGATAAGGAGGACATAATCCGCTGTAGCGACCCCTTAAGGCAGAAACCAAAAGAAAAGGTAGACGAAGAAACCAGGAAGAAGAGGAGTGTTTTCTTTACCTGATGACCTCATCACAGCTTGGATCACACTGAGCCATGAGGGTAGATTATCTGTGTGTGTGTACATGTATTTTATGACTCTGCACGACAGCAGTTTGTTTGCTCGCAGTTCTTTCTTTTGGCTGAGTTTCGGTGACATCATTTATCAAGCAGGACTCTTGCTTGCTCAGTCTACAGGACTTACACAAACACCGAGTCTTGAGTTTGGTTTGCTCGTCCATGTTTGCCTGAGGATGACTTCACTCCTCGACTTAAGCTCCATGTGTGTTTATGCCTGTGGGGTTTCAGCAAATTGTTTTTTTTTAAGTTTGCAGAACACCCTTATCTGTTTTAAATATAACTTAGTATCAGAGGTGGAGGGAGTACTGAAATGTTTAAATGTGCTCAGAGTCGAAGTTACTCAGTGACTTTTTAAACAAGGTTGGGGTTCTTTCGACAAGGGGACACAAATCTCACATGAATTGTTTTTAATTAAAGGCAAACCTTTACACAAAATAAAATAGGTAAACACATAATGTATCAGTCAAAATGGGTCAAAGGTCACACATGCTTTAACTTTCTCACTCATTCAGGGACCTTACGTAGCGCCAATTCACCTGTCCTCATCATTCACTGCCAAAGTCATAATAGAATTATTATGCCAACAATTTTTACCCAGTCACGGGTGTGATTAAAATGTATTGAAGTACATTACTTCCAAAAAATTGAAAAATGACTTACTAAAAAGTACAAGTACACAAAAAACTCACGGACAATAACCTTAGTACAATCCTGGCTTTTATGTAATTGAAGGAGTCACGTGATCTTAGAAGATCAGATCAATATAAACAACTGATAAAAAAAAAAGGTGGTTCTACAGTATTATTGGCCTTTGTAATGGGATTAAACAACTGTGTGACCAGCATTGATGCTCTGGCGTTGAGTTCATTTGATATTAAAAAGACGCAGGAATTAAAGTGCAGTCACGAGCTGCGTTCACATTGATGCTCATGGGAGTGGAAGGCCAGGCGCTCCTTTGATGTGTTTGTGTTTGTAGGCGCTCGGCACACCTGACGGTGTAAAAACAAAGGGCCTATTATTCTCATATGCACTGAATGATCAGAGGGTGTGTGTTCGGGGCTGCTAATAGTTATGTCCAAATGAACGTTTTGCAAACATACATTATTTTTCCCCGTCGCACGTCTGAAAGTATTATAAAGTGTATGAATGAATAAGAATAGATAATTAATCCTATAAACGTTGCATATTTTCTATGTTTTGGTCTGGGTGTGTGCTGATGAATGAGTGCGTGAATGTGCATGTGTGTTTTATTTCTTTCCCTAGTTGTCATTTGAATTACGTGAGCCATATTTTATGTGTGAAAAGTGCTATACAAATTCAATTTATATTAATATCATTGTTATTATAGCCCAACCCCACTTAATGACAACAACCCGCCAAATGTCCCTAGTGTTCTTAGTGAGGACACATAATAATGCCTTCCCTAACCTTAACCATTAAAAGGACAATTCCACCCATTTTTTTCCCACTTGGTCAAATGAAGAATAAACTTAAAATCAATAGGATGCTGCTGCTGTTTGTTTAATTCACATTCTATTGCAGTCGGATTCAATTTGACCAGCTTTTTATTTAATGATTTTATTTTTTTCCAGAAACAGGGCTTTTATTTTCTTTGAAGGGAGTGACTTTGACGTCGACTTTTTGTAAATTTTATTGAATTTTTTTTTTTTTTTCCAATCCCAACTTTCTCAGTTGTGGTGGGAATAAAACATGTGTCTCAGATCCACTGTTTGATGATTGAATAACACATTTGTTCTCTGGAAATGAGTAAAAAACTGTATATTTTTGGGTTGTTTCAAGGGTCACCACCATACAGAAAGTAATAAAGCTACGCTTTGTGTTTTGTAGGTTGGTTTGTCAGGGTTAGATAATATCTGTCCATTTTATACAACGCTGCAGTCAGCAGGTGTTTGGCTTACCGAGGATATTTCATCGGCTGGGACATTTAGCTTATGCTTGGCAACCGCTGAGAGGAGAGAAACAGTCGGCAAATTGTTGTTATTCACTTCAGCTCCTGCACGGGTTACACAAGCAAAACGTAAAGTGGCCATTTAGGGGCTACTGAACCCGAGCTTGAAATTAAGCTCAAGAGCTCAAACTCTTAAAATGAAATTCAACGTATCTCAAGAGCAACCATTCGGCCCAGTTACATCATGACTCTCCTTCCTACTGTAAGTCACCACACTACCAAAGAGTCAAGGGAGGGAAAAACTTGCACGCCGAGCTAGGAGGAATTAGTTTAACTTACGAGCTGATAAACACGCAAGCTTATCTTCAGAGGTCTCCTGGGCTAACGTGCACACACTGCACTTTTCTCTCTCAGCTCGGCTTTGATTACAGTGTAAACATGAAATAGTGTGTGCTCTGCGATGCGAACCACGGGACGAGGACTCGTGCGGCGCATTTCCCAAACTCGTTTTCATTTCACCCCTTTACTGATTCTTGCAGGATTTCCTCTTTTAGTTTACCTACACGCGGATGGTAGCAGGTGGTGGGGCAAGCGTTGCAGGCCACCCACCGTGAAAAAAGTGTCAAGTGTGAACCCAGCTCTACTGGGAATCGCTGCTTGCATATTCATGAACGTGAGCATGTGTTTTTTTTTATCCGTGAGTGTATGCAACCTGTGATTAGATCTGATGAGTGACTGAGCGGCTACATAAGCCAGCTCGCACGCCACCACATCTTAAACAAGCAAGTGTGCGTGCTTGCGTGTGTGCGTGCGTGTGTGTACGAAACCAAACAATGCAAACCTGCTCACACCCTGGGAAACTGTCACGGTGCGGCAGCCTCCCCTGTAACCTTTACCATTATTTTGTTCTTTTACAACTGGTCACTGACACTCAGAGCACACACCCACAACACAAACAGAGTGGACATTACATACAATCTGACACGTTTAACCTGTAAAGGGAAACCTTTAGCATTTAAAATGGTTCATGCTGACTCATGTCAGCAGCAGGGGGCGAGACTGAAATCAAAGTGTTGAGCTGTGCAACTACAGCAGAGTATTATCACATGATGGAAGGAGATGACAAGGCGACAATAACAGACGGTTAAAACTATCTACAGGTTAAATATCTACTAACATGTATGAGAGAGAGAGAGAGAGAGAGAGAGAGATATACTTTCTCCAGTAAGGCCGACACATTTTTTGAGAGAGGTAGTGAGGGGTTTGTGATTTTGTTGACGGCTCAGCGTTTCCAACCCATAGCAGCAGCCGGCTGTGCTCGAGTAACTCTCCTGTGGACGGCGCATTCAACAGTTCAAAACACCCGAAACATAAACAGAGGATCGCGGCTCCGCAAAACGAAGAATGCAATCGTGAATAAAAAAAAAAAGAAAGAAAAGAAACGGCCGCACGACCGTTATTGCAGGAGCCAGTTATCCAGTCTAACATGCTTCGCTTAATCTCTGACGACATATCGTGCTCATTTTTTGTCACTTGAAAGTTCTGCATTTCTTACATGTAGCCACTTTAAAGTTCAGCGTGCACAAGCTGCACAATGCCATCCACTAAATATACCCACGTGTGCTGTTCTTTCCTGTGACCTCAGCTGTGAGTTCATTCTTCCCCTCGCACATATGGAGTGCTGGCACCACCTCAGCTCTCGCCTGCTGCCCTGCTACTATCAGCACATTTTTAATTGCCTGGCTCCAGAGTATAACAGCCTCTGCGATGACAGCACGCTTGTTTATTTTTATATGCAACCATAAAGACCCCAATAGCCCAGACCATATAAGGTATATATATGTGAAGACTTTCTCCTGTTTCTTTTTTTTTTTTAGCTGCGTGCAAACAAAGTGTAGTTACGTGTAACTAAGGAGTCCTGCGGCGAACTTAACCTGTGATTATGGATGTGGACTGAGGCAACAAAAACAAGGTTAATGACCACTCACTATCTGATGCCACTGGGTTTTTCTGAGTTGCCGTTTGGCTCGCAATCATCCGCGTGCACCACAATATTGTGAATATTACCATGGAAGCGGAGTCCAGTGAGACAAATGGGATGAGATGAATTAATGCCCCAGTCTCGCCGTGTGTCCCCGGATCGTGGATATGAACGGTCAACAAAATACAAAATTGGAGGACAATTAGAAGGAAGAAATCGTTTCACAGTGTTTTCCCCCGTGTTGTACAGAAAAAAAGGTTGAGACGTAGTAAAAGGCAACTGCATGGATACAGAAGACAGACTCTGGGTTAAACATGTTGTACCTGCTGTCCAGGTTTTTGTTGCCAAGTGTGTTCCAGCTTGTTTTGATTTCTGCAGAGAACAACGTGTCTCATGTTTGTTGCAGCCAACAAGAACACTGCTGTGTATAATTGTTTTTTTTTTCTCAACAATATTGTGAACATGGTAACCGCACCATGGACGAGGTTAGAGGACGATCTTGTTATTCAATCCATTAACGAATGATTAGTTCATTTGCTATTAGGACTGCCTGTATTGTACTATTTTATTTCTCTTTCTGTAGCTGTTTATAACTTCTTTGTCATTTGTTCTTGTCAACATGTATTGTTGCATTTCATCCCTGACAAGTTTCCATTTTAATAGTTAAAAGGTGCTCGAAACTGTGCTGCTGTTAATTAATCAATCTGTCTGTCGTGAAGTGGTCCTCATTTCCATTAATAGAGGTTTACATCCCTCAAACACTAAAATAGTACAACTTTGATCATAGATATTGGCTAAACAGACACAGTATTGTGATTTACATTAGTGGGAAAACAAATGAGCTGTGTCTCTTGATGTTAAAGGTCAACACCTCAGCCATTGTGAATCCTGCTCGCGGCTACTGTATATTCAGGTGATGCGGTCTGTACAGGGCGTGTCACGTCAGCTGATGACCGTCAGAGGACATGACTTATAAAATTAAAAAAAAAAATACCTGCCACACCTCTCCAACAAAGAGAATGTTTCATGAAATCACTCGCCATGCAGCACTTTCTCGTCAGTCACGTTCATCCTGTCTCCTGGACGGGAGTTTTTCTTTCATTTCCTTCGACACCAGCCTCTTTCATTCCCTTTCAAGAAATCGGAAAGGTTACATCAAGGAAAGTCCCCGTGGCCCAGCCCTGGAAAAAGAAAATCAGCTACACCTTTATCTCCTGTTAGTCACCGTCCTGAAACAGCTGGTTGTTTTTGGCCCTGCCTTTTTACCATGTGGCTTTCTGTGTAACGTCAGTCAAGTCACCTCTGTCCTCAATCTTTTGGTTGTAAAATGTGAAGCAACACAAAGAGACATGCAACACAGCAGCATAGTGTGCACTGACTTTTCAAATGAAAATAATATTGGTTACAGTGACAAATCTTACATATGCATTTATTCCAATAACCATACACTCATGCAGAGGATTAAGAAAGGAAGGAAAGGAAAGGATATTTATTGTAATTATACAACAAATCGACAAAATTATACGACAAAACCACCGCAGTTTCACTGAAATTTCAACTCAAATGCAATTTCGGAGCATTATAACACACTTTTATTTGTTCCATCAAAAAAACATGAGGTATTTAATCACCTATATGTTGTTTCACCTACGTGCATGTATGAATAAAAAAATGTTCATTAGCATTAGGATGTTATATTACCAATCAGGCAGAGGACAGTGGAAAGCACAAATCTGTGTCAGCACACCAAATGGGATTTGTGGTACCTTGCTCGGGGACAGTGTACCTTGTCCTGGGTTTAAAACTGACAACCCTCCAGTTCCAAGGCCAAATCCCTTCCACCTTGAACCGTTTGATTATCATCTCTGCTTCTGTGTCACATGGTCGGCATGTCTCCTCCTGTTAATGTAAGTAAACCAGTTTAAACCAGTTTTACCCTTTAAAGCAAAAGCTAAAAGTTTCACTGGGTAACAAATGACACGGTTTAAAAAAAACAAAAAATGCAACCTGTCCAAGTGTAGCCACCAAAAATACATGGAACGAGTAAAGTTATACTTATAATTAATGTGTGTCCTCTGCTTCTCTTTTGCAAATGAGACGTGTTACTGCGTCACCACAGCATGCAGTTTGTGTGCGTCACTGCACACGACATGACTCACATGTACATGCTACTCATTCAGCCGTTGCTTCACCTTACTTACGGCAGAAGTTGAGAAATGTGCAACTTTTCGAGTGGCACCATGAGCACTGTCCAATCAAAAACAGCTCATGCAAATACTTCAAAAATGCCACACTACACTATTCAAACTGAACTATTGTCCACGGTGGCTGGCCTAAACAGAGACTGCTCTATAAGCTGCGATAGCCACCTTGGGCAGATAGCGTCAGGTTTTCCCCCTGTCAGGAGTCCCCGTTCATCTCTTCTTCGTACACTCTGAAATGAGTCATTTATGAATGCATAATCAACAAGATATTTTCATCTCCTTCCCCCCCCCCTTGCCGCGTTCCAAACCGCACAAATGTATCAATAATATTTGTTAACTCTGAAAGGGAATGTCCTCTGGCAACAGCATCCCAAACAACGACAGGCAGTCAGAGTACAGAGTACAAGGAGAGCTCATCCAGGTCGTCGCCTGCTGCCAGAAAAGTGCAGCCTCAGGGTAACGTGAACACAGCAGGTCTTGTTACTAGCTTGTTGTGGTGATATGCAGATGCCGCGAGTTCTGAGGTAATCTTTGACCTGATCTTACAATGCATGTGTTTACAAGTATGCACACACACACACACACACACACACACACACACACACCCAACATTGTGTCCTTTGTTGAACTCCTCTCTCTCTCTGTATTATTAAAAAAACACACAACTGGGATGACGTCCAGTTAATGTGAAATGTGAAAAAAAAAAAAGCGTGACCCTTCCAGATGACTGTCTTATGATTAGGATTATGTCAGCTGATGGATTGCGGTCCTTTAACGCCTTTTAATTGTGACACAGAGAACAATCCACACAGTTTCTGTTCCCTCTCTGGCATGATGACTTGGCAGCATCCATTTAAGACAGGGGTGTCAAACCTTTACCATTCCATATCACACAAACAGACCTTTATTTTGAAATTCTATAAAACATCATCACAAATATTGTTATTGCGCTATCATGATGGAATATTCTGATCTCATTTTTCTGACCAGACTAGATGCTCAGTCCTGCTTGAAGATACGTATTTCGATTGAGTGTTGTTGTCTCTCACGTTGGAGGAAGTTGTGGCTGCCACTTGACAACTTATGACAAATGAGGTCACATAAGGTGAAGGGAAGTCGCATTCATCTGATAATTATACCGTTTAGTGGGAGTCTGTGGCACACGGAGGTGTGGATTAATCAACGCAACTACTGATGTTCATCCACCTTTGTTATGTTGTTGTTTGTTGTTCATTTATTAGATTTAAAAACTGAAAAGAGCTCATTTCAGCTCTTTGTAGCGATGTGACAGAGACAAAGGGTCCGTCCAGATTGAGGCCGACCACAGAAAAAAGACTGCTATCAGTCGTGATAAGGCTTAAAAATGTGCTGCTTCTAGGACGAGGCTTCGACTTGACACTCATGACCTCGACTTAGACTTGACTTTTTCTTTTACACAATATTTGCATGTTCTCCAACATTGAAAAAGGTCAACGCTGCAATTTGTTTTTGAAATACACTGGGAATACGTTGAGTGTCTGCTTTTTGCCGGCTTGTGCACAAACCTGGCAACCGAGCGGCACCGTGCCTTGCAAGAATGACCGTGGACTTGCTTGAGACTTAAAGTGAAGTCTTCCTCCTATCTCTCTAAAACCTGAAAGAGTATCATGCAAAGTCAATGCTTTTCGTGTCAAAAAACGAGTGAAACGCAGTCACACATACCATCTCTTTATTGGACTTTGGGCAGATATCCCCACATTGCCCTGTCTTTTACAGTTTACAGGGAAAAGTGTCGACTTCATGTCCTGACAGGCTAGAATTTGTGGCTTGGGAAAAAAAAAAAAAAAGACTGTGACATCCAAACAAAAACTGTGGTAAAACTGACTCATTAACACGCCCTGGTGTGCAGATGCACTGTGGCAGGGTCAGGGAATCCCACTCCACTGACCGCCGCTGGAAAAATGGGTGTGCGTTTGGGGGCAGAATGAGAGCGTGAGTGTATCCTGTGGCACAGAATGCTTACATTGTGTCCACATTTATGTCCTCGTGGCCTGTATACACACACACACCAAACCCAAAACTATAAGCTGCTGTCAGCTGTTTTGGCAAACTCTGGCCAACGTCCCTGCTGCCTCCTCTGTACGTCACGTCATGAGTGAGACGGGCAGGACAAACAGCTGAACCTCACAAGTACAGGGCATTATGTACACACACACACTTACAAATTCATACATACCCAAAATTATAAATTAAGGCTGCTATCAGCTGTTTTCCAGTGGTTTCTGAAATCTGCAAAGTTGCACGTCGAAGCCAATAGTGGTTATTACGGTAATTTCCCTCACGTTGTTGCAGGAAGCTGGCAAATCAGCGTGTACATGTGTACATGGTTTCCATTTATTTATTCTATGTTTTTTTGGACATTGAGTTACTTTAAATATGTTTTATATTGTTCAAATTTAACACACACACACACACAAAATCTGGTGTTTATGTACAACTGCAGTGTTATTTTAAAATAAAGCCTTTTGTTTTTCTTCATTTCACTATTTTTAATGTGCAGTAAATTGTAAATGACTGCCAGATATTGCAAAATGAGCAAAAGCACTTAGTTCCAGGACATTTTCTGGCCCTTTTATGGTTAAAATAAGCAAAAACGACAACAACAACAACAAAAAGTCCAGACGGACATTTTGAGGCTAAGGTGTTAAAGGATTAAATTTGTCAAATGAGTTCACACCCTGTGTTTCCTAGTATGGTGATGTTATAGCTTGTTGTCACCTCACGACATGTCCACACTGCACACAGGAAGTGATTCATTTCATGTGAAGACAAACAACAGCAAGGAGGCGTCAACGGAGAGTTGCAAAATCAAGACTAATCTGAATAAAAATGCAGCTTTAAAATCCTAATTTCAATTTGAACGTTTTTGTTCTTTCACAGAGGCACATTTTTGCTGTTTTTCTTTCCTTTTCCCCTGTGTGATTTCTCCCAGCGTCGTAATACGATGAGATGTGAGATTAGCAATTTATGAGATTTACGACCGGGGACAAGGTTATTTTCTCAATCCGTATCAATCCTCTTGAAATACGGTGCGGTGAGGTGAAGCTTCTCCGGGGGCATCCATGTGTCCAAAATGCACTCACAGCACAGCAGTGATGCAGAGGCAGAGCAACAAAGTACACCAGAAGCTGAGGATGGTCTCTATCAACTATCACAGTTGCATCATGACACTGAACCCTGTCTCTTGTTGACGTGACAAAAAAAAAACGGGACTTCACACACACACACACACGGGATAAAAAGAGAAGAGAGAGGAGAGCATGTGATGTGAAGAGTGCTCCCTATACTTAGTGAACTTCTGGCGTTTTAATGGGCCTGACGTAGTCCCATGCTGTGGTCTGAGGTCTCTCCACCAGCATCTATTTTCCCTCAGAAACTAAGAGGTGGAAAAAAGCACAGAGCATTTAACCAGGCTAAAAATGTATCTGATGGCAACCGCCATTGGCTGAAAATAGCCCTGGAAGGGTATTATTATCATTAATGAGGGATAAATTTGTCGGCTGACTTACCCTGGAGTCAGGAGCACTTAAAATTATTCTGGAGTTTGCCCTTTTTTTGGCCGTTTTTGCAAAGCTGAGCTATCGTGTGTGCGTGAGGAATGGATGGTGTCCTACTGAGTTATACTCATAAAGTCTCCCCCTGTAGAGTAGAACAGATTTTGCTCCTTTTATATTTCGTTTAGAGACGCGGCATGCTGCTTTCATGTCTTATCCCTTTAACGTAGTCGCATTTTTTTAGGGAGGTGGGGCCGTGTAAGCATTGTTTTCTAGGTTTAATTTCTTTTCCCCTCGCCATGAAAGGCGTTGTATTTGTTTGTGAAAGTTTATCTGCTTGTTTGTTAGGAGGAAATGTCACTTCAGTAAACAAGCATCTGACAGAACTAAAGAGCGTGGCTGTAGCCTACAACTGAGATGCTTTGATAGTGATAAGCTCACATCAACAGTGCTGTCACCTGTGTTTAGATTTTAGCTCATGTTTTCAGGGAAACATTTAAAAGTTTAAAATGTATTTCTTTTACATTTTATTTATTATTTTAAATAACATGGGTGTCAAACCATGATAAACCCCTATTCAATCATATCAGTCAATGGATCTTATTTCCACTAAAATAATGTTTTGAAAAGTATAAACCGACGCTGTCCCTGTGACAATTCTAAACAAACTTCTCTATATCAATGTCATAAACGGCTGAGACAGGAAAGTGAAACTGATGCAAATACAAACTGAAGTTTCCCCCCCAAACACACGGACCAACAAACAAATGGACAAGAGGAGGGAAAGGTGGGTGTGGCCTTTTATCCTGCTGCTGCAGGTGAGCGCTGATTGGCTGACTGATTGACTGATGAGACTCAGGTGTGCACAGGATCTGCTGGAAACAGGAGAAGCCAAACCAGGGGAAACAGAATGGAAATAAAAGGAAAAATAAGGGCACATATAGATCATTTCCACTGGCCACCTTACATTTTCATATACGAGAAACTCCACTGCACATATTCCACTCCCTCATTTTTATGTCCTTGTTTGTTTGTGTGTTTGTTTGAACGCTGAGTCGTACATGTTAAGATACCAGTAGACCTTTGCTCATAAACTCAAGGAAGTTTCCATGGTTACTGTCTTCTTTGTTGTTAAGACTGTGCCGCCAACTGTTGTCCTGTACATGCGGCACATGGGGATCACCGTCGAAAAGGCAGATGACGAAACTGACATCATGCCGACCCCGGCGGACCTGTGCGGACAAGCACGTCCAGAAAGTAGGACCCTGCCCAGAGCACCACCATGGCAGTACAGCCGAATATCACTCATTTTGCAGACATTATTCATCAACCAAAAACAACCGACCTGATTCCACATGAGAAATTAAGGGATTTGATCCCATAACTGAAATGTTGAATTCGTCAACTACGGATGTCTGTGTGTAATGTCATAGTTATTCAGCAGTTATTAAAGTAAGAATACACTGCTGTCCATAAGAACATGCTGTTATAGCTTATATATTTGGGTTTGGGAAAGACCACACAGGAGCTCCAACCCACTGGTTAGCATTTAGGCCTTAGAGGAACTAGAGGAACAAAAGGACAACATTCCTGCCTCAGACCTGACCCAAATCTGGATCCAGCAAATGTGCTTCTCTTCTTAAACGAGCAATTCAGGAGAATAGAATATCACTGTATATGTATACGACAGGTTTGACTGCTTTTGATATAAACAAGGCCGTGGATCACGTGGCCTCATGTTCAATTTATATTTCAACTTTTCTCCTCATATAGCTGTAACGTTTGTCCTCGGGTACTTTCTCTCCACAAAACTCAATGAAGTGCTGGTACTGGACAGTACTTCAATCACTGGGTATACTGTAACTCCAAAAAATCCAACCGCCTCATTGTTGCACAGTTGTACGTGCTCTTGATTTGAGATTGGGGTTAAAGTATCCACGAAACACATCCCTATGGATGTGTGAGGCTACCAGCACCAACACCCATTGGTTTCCATGGCACTCAGACAGATGGTCAACAAACAGGAAATCTTTTCCTCTTCACGCCTTCCTTAATGTAGAGGTTTTCCATCCCATCGATCCTCCATGCCACCCAAGTACCTCACGTGAGACCGGAGACATTTGAGGGAATAAATAAAAGCAAGACCCAAACACAGCTTACACTGCAGTTTTTAAAACTGCTGTTTTATTGACACTCACAAAAGGAACTTTTATGGAAGGGAAAAAAAACAAACAAACATTTAATGTCACGTCAAAATGACCTGTTACACAGTAGCACTAGGGTTGTGGGGTTCATGATGACGCATATTAACCCTGTATGAACTTGTATGAGAGATAAAGGTGGTGTGAGGAGTGAGTCAGAACAGGGGGTGGGGGGGAGATAAAGACGAGCATGATGAGGTATGGTGTTCATGATGACACGGCAGGAGTATTGGAGTGCAGTTCATGGTCAGGGAGGGAGGGAGGGAGGAGTGGTGTGGTTGGGTGAGGTAAAGGGGGGTAAAGAGCACGAGAGAGAGAGGGGAGGGAGGACAGACAGAGAACATGAGGGCATACTCCTACATTAGCCTATGTATCACAGCAGCATGCTGTCATGCACGCGGGGGAGGGGACGTTCTTTATCATACACCAGGAAGAAATGAGCTGGGGCCGACACTGTGCTTATTTAAGGGGTATATATATATATATATATACATAAACATATATAAAATAAAGTCTTGAATCTGGATCCGATCCCAATTAAACTTGGTCTATGTCATCAGTGAGTAGATTCTTACCAAAAACTTGATGGAAACATACTTTAAAAAATCCGATTGTGGACGAAGAAGTTGCTAACAGAGGGACAAACGTACAGAAAACAACACGATGAACCTCCTTTGTCAGAGGTAATCGTTGCATGTGCGCATCAAAGGTACAGTCAATGATAAAATGCATTCAATATGTGAATAAATATTAAACAGAGCAATACTTCCTAGAATTTATACAAATAAAAGTCGTGAAAAAAATAGACATAAACCAGATGTAACAGATACAAATGAGAAATTAAAGCAGCACAACACATTTGTCTTTAAGCTGAGGTTGTCAGTATTGATAACAGCCAGGTGAACACTAATGCTGAAGCTGCCCTATTTTTTATAACTCATCAGTGAGATAAGTCTGTGGACATGATAATCCTTGCTGATAGAGCGAGGGCAGTGCACATCCCAGACGTTTACCGTCTATAACGTCGACATAATCTCCACCAGCACAGTTTGATTTATGGATATTACTGTCAGCTTTATACCTTTAGTGCGTGTGCACACCCACATGTACTCACAGCTTTGTCACAAGACTCGACACACACACACACACACACACACGCACGCACTCTTAAATACACAAATGATTTTAACATACGACCAAACAAATACACACGCACACATCAGTTCGGATAAATGCCCTGCACTACAAACACACGCTTCAAGGATGTGTGTGTGTGTGTGTCACGTGTTGTTTATTAACTCCGTCATATTTTGTGTCGCGTCCGTCTGTAATGAAAACCCGCGGTGGAAGCTGTGTTTTTCATTACCGACCCCTCTGCTATGAATCGACATTCCCTGTAACATATGTTGTCTGGAGAGGGAATGGTCGGAAAAACACTGGCACAGATTCCCGCCGTGGTTTACCCTCCCGGACAGGCTTTCACAGTCGGGTTGGAAAAGTACCTCTATCTGTCTGGAAATGTCCCTTTACTGAGGGCACAGAGGGCAACGCGCAAGCAGCTTCTGCACCTGTGACTCCACCCCCAGCACCTGTGGAGGGAAATAAATTGGCGACTCCTGTTGAGTCACTGGTTAGACCAGTTGGGTTGTTTGTAGTAAAATCTGCTCCAGTGGTGTGTTTGTGTGCATGTTTTCTCTGATTTTAGGACATTACAGTATATCATCATTATTATTATCAACAACAGGAAGAGTGATGGGGAAAAAAAGGAAACACATATAAGATATAAGACTCTGTATAAACACCATAAAAAAGGTTTCTTTTGATTTATATAAGAGAACAAAAGAAAGGATTTCGGCGTTCGTGCCAAAACGAGTTGAACTCGTGACCTCTGCCTCAGTGCGAGGGTGTTATTAATCACCATGCGATAGTTGTGAAATTGTTATTTCCTTTCATTTGCTCTGTCACCAGCGGCAACAACACAAAAGGAAGAGGAGCGCAAAACAGGATCTGCAATAGCGAGTTCCACATTCTCGTGAGTAGAGTTTTTGTTTTTTTCCAGCTCTGCATGTGTGTGTGTGTGCGCGCACACGCATGTGTGTGTGTGGTTAAGTTCAGCTCAGCCACACCCTTGTCATAGTAAAATCATACGCATCATTGTACCGCAACCCAAACACAACTCAACTGCTACATAACTGTTTTGGCAGGACGACAAGACTGTATGTGCCGTGTGCTGCTAAGCCGAAATGCAAATTGGTGGGCAATTAAGTTCTATTCTATTCTATTCTATTCTATTCTATTCTATTCTATTCTATTCTATCCGTATTATCTGCTTCAAACTATGGCTGCACAGAAGTAGTCGACCGTTCAAAACAGCGAGGAACTGGGTGAATTGTGAACCCATTGTGTACGTGTGGAGCACGTGTGAGTGCCAGCTGTATTTCCATTATTAATCCGCCATATGTGGCTGCTCACTATGGAAAATATTTCCTGGGGTTTGTATATTTTTTTTGGCAGGGACTCAAACACCTTGCATGTCTCCCATATGTAAAAACTGAGCACTGCCTATGTCCGAGCCCTGCTACGGAACGGAAAACACGTCCTCCTGATCCGTATGGGTCTGATTGTATGTTTTATTTGTCTCTCTTCTTATCTGCTCGAGCGTCTATGCCACGCATCTGTGCTTTTGTGCTCACCTTAAATGGCCTTAAATGATGCATCTTTGGGAGACCTGGAGAGATATCCTGCCATCGGACAGCTGTCGGAGATAAAAATCTCATCCACTGCGAAGCAAACCTCGCAGCTTTATTGTGCCTGAGCAGCTGTCAAACAGCAAAAAAAGAAAAAAAACAGAGGTAAGAAGTGAGGCGGTGTCAGAAAGATGGATCCCCGCTTCTCTCTAAAAGCTGAAGATTTTCCAAACCACAGTACAACCCCAACCCCCCCAAAACCCTCTTATTTCTGGCTCCATCTCCACATGAGGCTCCACTTGGTCTCTTTAAGCAGGCCCTAATTAGATTAGTGGACTTTATTAGTTGCTCAGGAAACCGAGGAGAGGGGCAGTTAAAGATAGAGAAGGAGAAAAAGTGGTGGAAAAGGAAAGAAAATGCAAAATAATCTACCATGTCATCACTTTTCGATCAGTCTTGCATGTGAAATATGCCCTTCAGCCTCTTGAAAGGTTCTTTATCACCCAATATTCACTCCCCCACTCACACACTAGACTTTTCCTCTCAGGGTTCCGTGCGGTGAACCCCTGAGCACGCGAACCAGCGCCTGTCTTTCATTTTGCTTTTCCAAAAGCAAACGAGAAAGAGGTGGAGGCCAAGAGAGACACGGAGAGAAATTATGAGACGTGCTCCCGACATTCCTTCAAATTTAATGGTCCTGTTTTAATAAGGAATGAATTTGGGCCACGATTTCCTACCAGTAGATGACTTATGGCCTGCTGGTTGGAGCATGAGAGGCGTGCACCTCTACAAATGTGAGCATGTCAGTTTCAGGGGTTGAATCTTTACCTGACGCCCATGCGTCTGCAAAATGTGGTCAAGCAATGGAAATAAAGTGAATCCATCTTTATTCACTGTTTGTTTTTGTGGTGTGCTGCAGGTTTCATCTGTTGTTTTTCCTTGCTTGACCCTGAATGAATATTATTGCTGGGTCAGGATAGATGTCATGTTTGTGTTCTCATCCCAGATACAGGAGAAACACGTGGGTTTAAAGACGTTTACGGTTAAATGTGTGGATTAACGACGACCTCCGTGTGCAATAATGCTACCACAAGAGGATAGAACTACTTCAAAACAATCATTCGAGTATTGTTTGTGCTTCAGACGTCCTTCTTGTTTCTCTTCTTGTTATTGGTGCATCGAGGTTAGCCACATGTACCCGTACAGCCAGCCAGCCTGTGGGGAAAAAACATTTGTGCTGGTCATTCTTGTAACCATTGTACAAAGAGTTGCATGTCCCATTCTGTGAGTCGTTCAGCTCATGGCTTTGGTTTTTCAGCTCATGCCTTTACTGTTTCTGTTTCTCTTTACCGCTCTTTTCGTTTCTGACTAACCTCTAAAACCTAATGTACACGACTGCCTCTTAAAGATCTCTTCTTCCAGGGATTCCTGTACATACTATACTTACAATAGTTGCAGTAACAAAACAATTTGACATATAAAACTCACAACAGAATATAAAAAGGAGGTAATAAGGAGAGTTAAAAACACAAGATCCTTCATCCAAACCCCTTTACAACATGTTTCTTTCATTGCTGTGAATGTGTTTAAAGAAGAATATCCGTCTACCTCCATCTACCTTCTCCGTGGCTCACTGACCGCTGACCCTGCGCTAATACTAATTCCTCTGAAGTGGACCAGCAATCTGCCCAGAGGTGGAGATCTTTCTAAATAACACTGGACATTAGCGAGAGCAGTCTTTAATCTGCTCCCTCCTTTCATATAATGCCCTATAGATGAGGACACAAAGGAAAAGTGCTTTAATGAGAACCAGCCTGACTCACTACCTGCCTTTGAACATCCAACAGGTAGAATACTGTGTCCCTCTTGTTATGTCTGGGGTAAATGCTAGTAAATCGTTCACTGTTCCGAAAGGCAGATAATATACAGGTCTGAGATAAGATTACGGAACGCTTCGCTCAGGTCTAAATATAGCCCGTTGGTCTTTGTGTATCATTATCCCTCAGGCACCTTTCGCATGACACATAGTTATAGTGTTAATTTAAAAATATTCATTTTTATATGTGGGGTGAAGCAGTGCTGAGGCCCCGCGGTGCAAAAGCAAAGCGCAGGAAAACATCATTTACAAGAGGGCCCGGTAAACGATACATAAACACAGGAAAGTGGGATTATTTGTTCTCATAAGTGTTTTTGGGACCCGTACAAATGTGGTCGTGCTCTGTGGTGTGAGCCTGGTGTACGTTTTTGTGAGCAGGGTGTGGCTGCTGTGTCAATCTGTGTGCACTCTGGTGGTGAATATGATAATGGTTGGCCCCCCCCCGCGGTTTTATCACACTCCAGAAAAGAGTGCACATGTTAGATTTGCTGCACGAGACACAGAAACCCCAGCGGTGGAACACAAGATAGGAGAACTGACACCGATAACATCAAAATCAAATTCATGGTTTCCTTGCGGTGGTTTCCTCCTCACTGTAGCTCCTGTGTTTGATTTAGAGGCTGTTGCTGCCAAACACACAGTCCTCCCTCTCTTTATCTGCTAATGGCAGACGTTTTCTGCAAATGCCAAGACATTCCTGCAGTTGGGTGGTAGAACTGCTGTGTTTCTTTCACTCTTTCCACTCTGTGTCTTTTCGTTTAAATCCCCCCTCTCTCTTTATCTCGCTTTCCTCTGTCAGACACGTGAAGAGCTTCGTTCTCTCTCTCCCGCCTGCCACCGACTCAACGGCCTGAGAGAAAACTGTGAACGTGTGTGTCAATACGTGCGTTTGTCCGCGGATGTGACTCCGTGTGCAATCGAAGGCAGCCCCTATCATAATGACTGCTCATTATGCTCTCATATAAAGATATATTTATAACTCTTGAGGACATAACCTCATCGCTCATCTACATAACAATTACAGCCCGTTTTATAGGCCTCTGTGGAGCCATAGAGGAAGGCCAGAGTGCACTCGGTGCAAAAATGGGTCTGAGTGACAGACAGGTTGGGAAATGAACAACAGCCACCAGTCATACTCTGGTTACAGTTCCGCAGTGGCTGTAAGTTTGTCTACCAAACTCTCTGGCAGATAGAAAAATAGAACGGTTAGTGGTCCCATACTATTCTGTGTGGTTATCTTTTATAACAGGGGAAGTAAGACTCAGCAAACCACCGAGGCCAACAGCCTAATCTATTTCCAACAATTAGAAATGGGCTAGAAATACTAGTGACAAATGGAGTTCATCGGTCCATCCATCCTCTAAACCACTTATCCTTTTCAGGGTCACTGGGGGATTTGTCGTATGAGAGGCAGTGTCCACCCAGAGGAGGACAAATGGAGTTTAGAGACATAGAAACCCAATGCTTATATTAAAAAAGCCTTTCAGGATCTACAACCTCGAACCAGCGACATACAATATACTGTGGGTCCACGTAGTATAGTATAATAACTGAAATATACACTCGAAAAGATTTATTTCCCCCAGTCTTTGCGGCAGTAGAAATGAGCTCACCATCCGTCCGTCACCAACTGCACTTTGGTGTTTCATACTCTTCGTGTCTGTGGCTCAGACTCCTGCTGTTTTTTATTGACTCTCTCGTGTCATCACATTCGCAGATGATCCACTTCACTATGTTTCAGAGTCCAAAAAAAACCCACTATCTCACGTGTTCCTTTATTATCATTAACAGTACAGTATTTTTTTGCTGTATTTAATGCCCGCACACATTCCAGTTTGTAGTTTACACAGACAGAGTTCATCTGACACGCTCTCGTGGCTGTTAGAATGGGGAAGTCAGGGAGGGTTTTGATGGGTTTGTTGTCAAATATAGAGTGATGACAGCATTTATCTTTAAATAAAAACTGATATGTAGGATGAACTGATAATTCTGTGAGTGACAGCTTTAACTCGTGTGACCTCGCTTGTTTATAGAAAACTACACGTATGCAGAAAACCCCCAGTAAACGTTGCTTTTTGCTTTTATCTTCGCTATAACCTGTGTACAAACATAGGTCCTGGTTACGGCAACTGACTGTCGCAGTTCAACAAAAGCTTTAAGCAAACCTACCTGGCTGGTTTTAAACCAAATGTTTATTTAAGAATTAGCTCTCCCAGACCAAGGACAGCAGTTGACTGTAACACAGTAACTAAATCCAAAAATATTAAAAAAAATATACCAAAAGCAAAATTGTGGAAGTTACACCTGAGACTTCAAATTCTCTCCAGAAGTCGGTGGAAGAAAAACTCTGTCCTCGTAGCCTTACAGAATTAGCATTGTTACTAGTAAGAGGCCTTGGCAGCTGAAAGATAAGCAAAGGTGTAATAAATTACAGGATAAGTCAACACTGCACAGATGTGATACTGTGATGCAGAATGAATAATCAAGAACATATGGCGAGTTTCACTCAAACATGAGCTTTAAATTGTTTTTGAAAAATGAGTGATAAAAAAGCAAACCCGTGCCTGGCGTACAAACCAAAAGCACATTCTGTTGGTTATGACATTCCGGTCATTTAATCAGGGCCGCGTAAAAAAAGAAGTAGACACTTTACCAGAGGCCAAAGGTCATACGCAGCCTGGAGTTTGTCCAATCCGTCAGTTGCTTGTGTACAGTACAGACTGCGCTTTCTGCCAGTGCACTTGAGACAAACCCAGGATACATTTGCTTATGTGTGATGCTAGAGTTTAATTACAGTTAATAATTGACCCGTCGAGACACATTACAGCTTATCAGACACTACACGCATCATCAATCATAAAAAGGAGCCGTGCTACTTGCAGATGTGTGTGTGTGTGTATATGCATGTGTCCTGTTTAACATCTATTTAGTTAATATCTAATAACGTAATTTTCTCTTTTGTTTTACCTAATGAGTGTAAGAATTTGAGCATTAGCTCCTGTCACCGTTTAACCAGTCAAATATACTTGTTTATTTGTGAGAAAAAGAATTCAGGATGTGACATTTAGCTTGTGGTTTAGCAGCAGACAGACATGCTGCTTTCTGTCAAAACTCTCTATTCTCTCTCTGACACACACACACACACACATGGTTCACCATAAGCGTGGGTGAAATTTTGTCTCGTTTCATCTGATCGATACCAGTCGTCATCGCATGTCCTCTTTGCAAGTGTTGCTTGGTTCATAAATTGGAGATGTGAAAGTGCACGGCTCTGGTGAACCTGTGGGTGGTTAGTGACCCTGATGTCTCAGAGAGTTCTCACCCTGCAGACACCTGTATGCATATATATATATATAAAACCTTTTTTACTGCAGCTGATCATCAGAAACGGCACAGAAAAGCTCAAGCTCATCTCCTCTGCACGGGCAACAGAACACCGGCTTGGAGGCCAACGTGAAGATGTGCAGTTTTAACATTTGGAATTCATCTCTTTGGGTGAACTGAGACAGACAGGCGGATGAATATGGGCAAGTGAAGTAAATGGGATGTGCTTGAATCTTGCTAAAGTGGACGCCCGACTATACTTGTGGTTGCACTGAGCAGCTCTCAGGCATGAGTGTGGGTTGAGTTGTGTAACTATACTCCCCCAAACTCATGTTGGAAAAAAGAGTCAACTTAAAGACCCAGAGGGTAACATTGAGAAGGGTTTATGTGCAGAAATTAAATATACGACCAAGGTTTGTGTGTTTGTATAAGTGTATAATGACGAATCGTGCGCCGTCATATTTCTGCAGCAGAAAAGAAAGTTGACTTCACACATGAAGCAGAACGGCACGCTTTCTGGTATGTGAAGGCTGCCATAGTTTCCTGATGCAAATGAGAAAGGGAGAGTCCTCCATTTGTTACTATGTGCAGTTTATGTGCAATTTCCACTGTCGGAGACACTCAAAACCAACAGCAGCACAGTCACAATGCACAGCCATTGCAACATGTCTGGTTTTCTGGGTGCATCCAAGTCACACCAAGATGAAAACATCTCAGCTTGGAATATAGCAAGGGCTTTTGATACTCTGGTAACGCCGGTCTGCCTGTGTGAATGTGTTCATTCTTGAAGACTGCAGCAACTTCAGTCATCTCAGCAGCTCCCAGGTTTTGGTTGATTAAGCTGGGAAAACACTACAAGATTTTTTTTGTTGCCCAATTTTACCCAGGATTCACAGTCAGCACTAGTTGGGGACAGTCAGCATGGCTAGTTGGCACAGAAATCGGTTTCTCAAGTCGACCCGTCTGGACGCAATGGGGTAGTGAATACTGATAACTGACCCAACTTACACATGTTGCCAAGAGCCAATGAACAGGAGTAGGTAGGACACAGGAAGTGTCAGAAGATGAAGATGACAGGAAGTAGTGGGAATCTCAAAACAACAACTGTGCAAACAACAGCAACAGCGAGCCGTTTGTCTACCCTTTAAACGGTCGCTCTCGTGTTTGACACGTTCAGTCAGCTTCAGTTGGTTTGACAAACGGCAACCCATGGCCAAGCGGAAAAACTTGTCTTGTAACCAGAGGGTTGCTGGTTTGAGTCAAAAAGGGCTGAGCAAGGTACCCAACCCCCATTGCTCCCTGGGCTGCCCAATGCCACTAATTATAGTAAGGTTTCTAGTAGAGGACGTGTTAAATGCAGAGAAGGAATTTCCCTACGACGATTAATAAAAAAGAACAAACAAGCAAATCATGTAGTCTGTCATCCCTCATCCAGTGCAGTCGTTAAATGTGTCATCCTTAGTCTTTCTGATCTACTGAATCTACTGAAACCAGTGGGTTAGACAGACAGACAGACAGACAGACAGACGACTTTAATAGTTAGTTAGTGTCTTTTCAAAATCAGTAACGACTATGAAAGTTGTGTCGTGTGTCCCCAGCTTTAGAAACAACAGGTAGAACAGAAGTGAAAACACCTCTGTCCTTTAAACACTGCATGTTAAAAGCCTATAATACAATAGGGTAAGCAATAATTTACCTAAAGACATAACGATAGAAAAGAAATATGCAAGCTGTCAAACAAACTTGCTCTCGAGCTCTAAACTGTCGCTTTCTCCTTCTACCTACGAGAAGAAACCCCTTCGCTGGGTGCGCTCGCTCCCACCCATCGTTTTTCCTGACAGTGAAACACATTCTGTGTTCAGGTATGAGAAGGACAAACGCTAAAAGTACATAAATCAATTTTAAAAACTTCATTTTGTCAGAGAACTAAACCATTTCAATTGTATAATACGAAATAATGTATGGTGGGTTTTTTTTTATTGAATCCATGTGTTTTCTGAGTTCACAATAATATTTGGTGCAGACTGAACTATCTCAACTACTGTGCTGAAGTTTCCCAGAGAGAAGAAACACAGAGAAGCATCAAAAATTGTTTGTTCCATATCCAGCTGTTGTGAATGGTTCATGGTTTTCTCCCTCTAGGGCTTCAGTAGATTTCTCAGTCAGCTTAGGGCCATGCATTATGACACACACTGGTGTCAGTGGCAGGGCAAGTTGGTCCATGTGGGAGGAGGTCAGATCTCTGGAGTAAGCAACAAACTTGGGCCCTTTGTGTCTCCACTGTGCTTGTATGGAGGACAGTGATGGAGAAACAAAGGGAGACAGAGAGGAAACCAAGTGTACCAACTAGTGTCATTTCCTGAATCCCGAACCACAACATCCCTCTGAGCATCTGTCACACTTCAGCAGACTGTGATTACAGCCACATGCTCAACAACTCTCCGTACACTGTGCTACGAATGTGGCCCAGCAGGACAGCCTGGTAGTTATGAAAACCAGTGTTGTTTCTGCAAGGCTTATTCCAGGAAAACATAGGGTTACACATGAGACCGTGGCTGTGGATATGGTCTGCTAATCCTGGCAAAGGAGTATGGATATGTTCGCAGTCAGAGGAAGGTCTTAGTTCTCTAAGTGGGAGGTTGAACCCTGATCAAAAATGTCCAATGGTTATTGGAACTGAACTTGAACTTTTAAGTACAGCACATAACTAAATTACACGACGTGCATGCTTTACAAATATAATAAAGATTGATTGACTTTATAGCTTACTTTATGGCTGTATGTCATCAACATTTTGGGATGAAGTTCCATGTCAGGCAAGTGTTCCATGCATGAATACTTGATCTCATATATTCCATTCCTGTTGTGGGGATTTCTCTTAACGGAATTTGCCACCATTTCCATGTTCTTACTTGTATTATTGGAGGGATATATCATAGAGGTGTGAGCAGATCCAGTAGATCCCCTCCACATAACCACCGCTCTCTTCTTATTCTTGCTACCAAATGGGACTGGAACGTGTTATACATGCACAGTTTGCACATACAACCCTCGCAGTCACACATTGTTGGGGCGCCCAAGTGTATTTCTGCAGATGACAAAATTCATGGGTGAGGAAAGTATGAATCCGGCAATCCGTGAGAAATGCACCTGAAGCAACTGTTGTCGCATTCTAAATGTTTTTGTGGGGATGCTCACATGCAGTGTCTAAACCCACTTAAAAGACACATGGAAGCGGCAAGAAATATAACTAACAAAAATGCTTGTCGGGTTAAGGCCCTGGTCTACATCCCTGGCATATCGCGGACCATGTCAGGGTCCTGTAGTAGCCCACTTCACCATCGGGTGGTGTCGAGACGCAGGGAATAGGACACATTTCTACCAAAGAAGAAGAGGACAATGCTACAGCTCCCTCGGATGAAAGGCCCGTCAGGCAGGGAAGTCGGGTGTCAGCCGGTTCGTGGGTGAGCGGGGCTTTCACTCCACCAATCGATGTCCCAATGTGCTCTTTGTGCGTGGTTCCGAAATATGGGCTTTATCAGTACCACCTCACCTCACCCCGCTTGATATGTGCTGAGTCGATAAAGTGTGTTTGACCTACTTCTTTGGTCCGAGAAAGCACTCACTGCATTCCAAAAAGTTGAGATACAACAGATGTACATCAGAACTGAGTTTAGAGGCTATTACACACGAGAAAGTTTTGTATCGTTTTTTTGCTTTTTCTCCACACGGCACCTCTCTCTTGTACTTGCATTTGCTGTCATCTTCATCATCTTCTTCTTCTCGGGTTTGTTTGTTCTATTCCCCAAATGTTAACTTTTATGTTCTTTCCTTTGTCGCCCTGGTTTGTTTCATTTTGTAATACACAGCATGCAATTATGCACATGCGCCCAGTCTTCTTCTTCTTCTTCTTCTTCTTTGTTTTTGGTGTGTTTCTGTGGCAGCGTTACAGCACCACATACAGGCCTGGCATATGTACTACAGAGCCGTTTTTTGTGTGTGTGTGTGTACAGAAAACTTTTTAAGAACTAGAAAATAAAGGTTGTATATCGAAAGTTGTGTTTCGTGTAAATGTGACCTAGTTCTCTCTCAGATTACTTCATTTACATTTTGCTTAAAGGTTATAATAGAATTATTATTATTAAATGAAACGCCTAAAATATTTTGCCTTCCCCAGCTTAACACATGCTCTCTCAGACCCCGCTGACCCACAGCACACAAGAAAAATCTTCCCAGAGGCATTTAACGTTTGCCCCCTCAAAGGGTCGCGACCCAAACTCAGCCTATCACAGCACCAATCAGCCACATCAGAGGTCTGTTTGCCCTCACCCTGAACCTGTGAGTGCTGATACTTCCTGTAGCCACACGTCTGTCCTCAGGTCAAACATTACTCACTGCCAGAAAAACCCCAGTGCAAAGGGGTCAACTCTTCACAGATTGTACGCGGCCAGCTTCCATTTAAAAGTTGTTTATTTTTTTTTGTAACTAGCAAACACTTTGAGGTGATACACTGACAGAGATATTACACAGTATCCAGCAACTCGTTGATCTTGGCCATGTGGAATAGCCACATCGTTAATGCTGTATTACAGTAAAATAGATGCATATCAGTTACTAGCTATTGTCAGCCAAGTTCAGAGAGGAAACCGCAAATGTACTAAGTCTAATAAGCATAGATAAGTAGCATTGTTGCATGAGTAGACACCAGCGTGCCAAGACACATGTAACAGTCCTTTGGAAGTAGCTGTTGAACTGTCTGAACTGGGATGGAGACATGGAGAAGACATGGACTCAGGTCATATACTGGAGTTTCATCGGCATTGAATTGCTGTTGTATATAAACCAGGATTCTCTTCGTCAAAAATCATCAAACCCTCAGTGCCAGATGATAACAATATAAGACATGTAGATCATTTTTGGATAGCCTGCATTTGTGTGTATGTCTAAAAGGAAGATTTTCTTTCCCTGACAATTAAGCTATATTTTGGACCATCTCTAAAGTCTAAAATCTGCATTTATAATCTATTGATCAGTTGTTTTTTAATGCATCTCATCAACTACTACAAAAGGTATTTACATTCTTGAATCACCTGTCTATAGCCTATCATTGTTTTCTTGACACAGGGTAGTCCCCAGAGAGAGGGTTTTAAACCTGTTGTGTATCCAGGGAAATGTGTTTTGGTAGTGTCTGTTGTTTTTATTACACTCCCTCGTAATTACAAACCAGACCAACCAGGACTAAAATCCAAAGGATTACAAATTTAAAGATGCCGTTCATAACTTTCTAGTGATTAGTCTGCCTCTGTTTGGTCTTTGTAAATAGAAACAGTGTCACCTTTGTATGCAGTGTCCGTCTGAAGACATGCAATACTCTTAGACCTGACTGAGGGAGCATTTGTGTGTATACAATGGTAGTACAGGGCAATTGCTGAACAAGCAGGGTTATTGGGCAGTAGAATTTACTTGAAACTTTTTTGTGCTCACTTCTTTTGGGTTTTCATGCTCCAACCTATTTGCAGTGAGGTAATAAAATTATTTGATGTGTGTGTCGAATGATAGAGTAGAGTCCAGAATGACACCCATGTTGCGAACCTCCGTGGACAGTGAAGGGGTGATGTCGTCAACAGAGAGGACCAGATCTCCTACATGTTGAGGAGAGACTTTGGACCAATCACAATCAACTCTGTCTTCCGGTGTTTAGTTGGAGCAGGTTTAGAGGTCAGCCAAGATTTAATTTCCTGTAAACAGTTGATAAGTGATTGTGGAGGGAGCTGAGTGGATGGAGATGTGCTGAGGTAGAGTTGAGTATCATCAGCATAGCAGTGGAAGTTAAGACCATGGTGGCGAATAATCTGTCTGTATGTGGAGAAGAGGAGCGGGCCGAGGAAAGAACCTTGTGGAACACCGTGATTACTTTTGTGATCTTAACCAGGGCAGTTTCAGTGCTATGGTGGTTCCTGTAGGCAGATTGGAATGTTTCATAGGGCTCATTGGTGGACATGTGATGATGGAGCTGGGCAACAACTACTCTTTCGAGGATCTTGGAAATTGGCCGGTAGTTATTGAGGTCGGCAGGGTCCAAACCTGCTCTTTTCAGGATGGGGGTAACAGAGGCAGTTTTCAGGCAGATGGGTACAGTACCGAGTTGGCGAGATGAATTAACCATGTCTCGAATGTGGCAGCAGACGGAGGGAAGGCAGGCTTTGACCAAAGCTGTGGGCATAGGGTCAAGAGAGCATGTGGAGGCCTTCACCTTGGTGACCAAGCCAGCAATATAGGTGGTGTCAACTGGATTTAAGGGAGGAAAGGGAAGGAGAAGAGACAGGGGAAGTTAGATCCTGGGACAGAGACACCCAGGAGGTAGAGGGAGATGATTGTAGATGCTGGTGGACAGACTGAACCTTAGCCTGAAAAAAGCCCTGGAACTTGAAGCAAGGTAGTAACCGCTGCGGCTAGCTGGGACAGCCGATCGTAGAGGAGCAGATCGAACAAAACAGCCCCACCGTATCAGCAAACAGGTCAGCGCACAGCCAATGCACCACACAACAGTAGCCACAATCCAAGTAAGAATGGCAGAAGAAGCGGCATAGACACAAATGTTAGAAAATCAACCCTAACCCCATATATAGAATAGCAGAGCCAGGAATTGAACCCTCAGTTCAAAGACAATTCGACCTACCACTGAGCTACCATTGCTCAATCCTAACTCCTCACTTTTTAATACTTTTACTCTTATTTCTAAACCGTAAGTGCATTTTATGTCAGACAATGGATACTTTAGTACAGTACATGTCATATACTTTAAGACTTTTACTTAAGTACTATTATAAAAAAGTGACTACTTTTACTCAAGTAACTATTTGCAATGCAAATCCTGCCTGTTTGCATGGTAACCTCACAGTGCTTCTACATTAGAAGCTCTCTCTGTCCCCTCCATCAGGAACACAGCAGCCAGCACCATCTTGGTGACCCCAGCTTTGAGGCAAACTAACCACTCCAGCACTGCAGCAGCAGCAGCAGCAGCAGCAGCAGGCCAGCCAGCATCTGAGGTTACACAGCACAGCTGCATGAGTCACACAGCCGAGAGCAAAAACTGAAAAGTGTAAAAACTTCACATTGGCAGATTAGTTTGTTTACATCCTGCACTGGACGCGATTTGGCTGCGCTGCAGCATGACGCAGCCAAAGAGCCCATCCCCTCTTTAACTCTGTCCTTCTATGCCCCCGTCCCCTTGTTTTTCTTCCTTCATTCCTTCTTTTCTTTCCTCCCTCTCCCTCCTGACTCTCTCCTCTCCATCTTTCCCGCCTCCACTGCTGCCAACACCACATGACCATGAGGCAGAGTGGGACGGGGGAGGGAGAGAGAGAGAGAGAGAAAAAAAAGCAGCCCTACCCTCGTAAAAAATTAAAACAAAGTTGCAAAAAAAAAGACAAATTAATAACACAAACCAGATGGAGAAGTTATATTTCCAGAACAAAACAAGAAAATGCTCCTTTTCTCTTCAGCAGAGTTTGCCAAGTTATGAGGTCATACTTCGTAGGCCCTCTGCTGAATATCTATTCATAGTGTCAGCTCCAAGATGTCAGACGTTTACGACCCGTTTCTCCTCTCGTTATCTGCAGTGACAATTGGGGGGGCGTGGCTGCTCATTTAACGCCGGGAATATGGAAGTGCTTTCCTGACTCACAGTGAAGCGGTGCGTTCAGGGACACGTTATGAACCCCTCATACATCTGAGCACGTGGTGGAAGTCATCATGAGACCACAGCTCTGTGTGTGCAACTGTGCATGTCCCAACGATGAACACAGTCTAGATTAAAACAAACACACAGACAGAGAAACTCTCCATCAGCCTCAGGTTTGAGGTCATGTCCGGCACCGCGCTCTGAAACCCACCGAGACAGTGATGTCATACCTGCATCATCTATTACCTCTCTTGCTCCACCACTCTTGAGGTCAGAGGTTTCCCCCCCCTCTCCCCTATGTTGACTGTCCTTCCCCCGTATTTTAGTCAGCCACAGCTTCTTGTTTTGAAGAACAAAGATAACATTTCAACATCTCTGCTTGATAACCATGCCCCGTGGGACACATAAATGAACAACTACATTCATCGCTGGCAGGAGGTAGCGCAGCGCGCTTGCACAGCGCTGACAAACCTTTTTAAAGGCCTCCACACAGGTGATTCCAGTTAGAGCTAATTGGCCTCCGGTCCGCTCGGCTGCAGCTGCACTAATTAGAGGGATCATCACAAACAGGTGCAACAAACTCAGAGTGATGACCACGTGAGCATGAACTGTGGAATTCCACTCCTTTTAACAAATATCTCAACTACTGTTGTGTGTCAATAAAGACTCACCGCCACAGATTCGACCTAAAATATGTCTCAGTTCAGATGGTGTGGTTAGCTGTAACATTCAGGAAAATGAATACCAATTACCACTGTGAGTGAAGTTTCCCCACTGTATTCTTGCCTTTTTTTTGAAACAGCGTCCTGTCTCCTTCATATGTTATTGTCATTACACTGGGGCTGGAAACCGGAGAAAATTAAGAGACCGGAACTGAAAGTTACTTATGAGAACGTGAGCTAAATGTCAAAAAAGGACTTTTCCTGACGCGAAAGACCTGATTTAATGAGAGGACAGAGGGCCATAATTGACCACTTTTAATGCACTTTACATGCCATATGCTGAGTATGATTCCTAAATGGTGTGACAGGATGGAAACGCATTTGGAGACAATCCAGTTACTTTCGTGTTGTGTGTGTGTGTGTGCGCCGTAAATGTAGCTATCAGGTTACATTCAAATAAAAAGAAAAAGCAACAGTTTATGTCACTGGACACAAACATGTGAACAGAGGCAAAGCTGAATAAAATAATCAGAATCAGAATCATGTTTTCCCAGCACAGATGTAATAGTGTGTGCGTGCCCTGCAGGGGCATGTTAGCAATAAATCATGTGAGAATTAATTATGTGCAGGCATGGACGTTTGTGTGTGTGTGTGTGTGTGCGTAGGCGAACTCTGTTGATATTTGTGCATGTGCAGCTACTGTACACAGGGGATTTTATTCAGTTTTTATCCTCTTCCATCATGATGGTGCAAAGGCCTGACATTGCCTTGACCTTTTCTGGCCCTTCTGTCAGAGATTTACATGATCCGTCTCCAATTTGAGTGATTGAGATCTTTACGGTTGATTTTGGGGTCAGTGCATTCATACTTGTTGCTCTGATCAGGGCGGGAACTTTTTTTACACTGAAAACTTCAAGCCCATGTTTGTGTAATTATTTAAAGCAACTTTATGTCGACACTGACCACACACACAATAAAAAAAAGAAAGAAAGACGTGTGTTTACAACTGTGTTGATGTTAAACGAAACAGCATTTGCACCAAAAACAATAGATGATACACTGGGAAAACTCAGAAGTATGCTTTTTTTGTCAACTATGTTCTTTGTCCAGTGCAATTTGTACTTTAATTTCTCAACAGAGCTGCAACTAGTACTTATTTTCATAATTGATTAACCTATTTTTTTTTTCCAAGCAGAGGGAAAGTGGATTGATCATTTCTGACCTGCTGCAGTTTCTCTGCAGTTTCACACACACACATGCACAGCTATTCTTCTTTAGAACACAGCCTAAAACAAAAGTGCTATCTCTAACCTTAACTATAACCAGCCTAACTTAAGCCCTAACCTAACCACCATTCAAATCTTAGCCTTCAATTGAACTGCTTCATTATAGGACCAAGTTCTGGTATCCATGAGGACTACTGGTCCTGATAAGTTCAGTGTTTATGTGAGAAAAGGTCCTGAAGAGGCAACAAATACAAGTATGCACACACACACAGAGTAATCCCTCTCTCTCTCTCTCTCCCTCTCTCTCTCTCTCTCTCTCTCTCTGACTCCTGCAGGCTGGTATCAACAGGAAAGAGTCAGCCAATGAAACTAATTGGGTGGTGTGTGTTTTATGAAAAGAACAGCGTGTACTGTCCTCGGCTCCCTCCCACAGTTCTCTGACTGGCTGGATACTAAGTGGTCTGCTTTTCTTCTCTCTCTTGTGATTGGAGCCCGGGAAAGCCAATAACCTTAAACTCCAGCAGCACCTCCACCACTAGCAGACACCACCCCCTTTTTTTCCTCAGCACATACCCTTGTTGTTTTCAACTTTAAAGGTAGAGCAGATCCTGGCCAAGACGATCCAGCACACTCAGAGGCAGTTTAGTCTTCTTTCTTTTCTTTTTTTTTTTTTTTTTAACCATAAAGCACCAAATACTGCATGTGCATTTTAAAGGATTGAGTTGCAGAATATCAAATGCTTTCACTTCATTTTTTTTTTTTTTTTTTTGCTAAGATTCCTTATGATTTATTCATGGTTACACTGTTTGACAATGCCTGTATGGTAATAACAGTGATTGTATAGTAACCGATCTGTCATTCATTAAACTCAAGGACACATTAAACCTACTTAATATCACATTTGTCACTCCCATCTGTTTTTCGTGTAAGACTTATGATCAGCCTGTCACTTTACACGGGGCGGATCACTTTAAACTTGAAATGTGTGTTTGCTCAGGGTGGAGCGATTGTGTGCCGTGCAATCAAAAATAGTAAGCGCATGCATTTATTTATTACACCAGCAGTCCTGTTTAATCAATTCCACTGCAGATTGGAAGAAATAAAAAAAAATACAAAACACACAGGGTATAAAATCGATTATTAGGCTCAGTTTTGCAACAGTTTATTTATCTTAAAAATAATAATGAAAATATATATTTACAAAAAAATGCACAAAATGTTGCTTTGGGAAGGTATACATACACCTACAAAAAAGCTCAATATAAATAAGTTAGTATAATTTTTTTCAGTGTTTTTCAAAATGAAACAAAAAAAAAGAAAAAAAGAAAAGGCACACAGGTACACTTCAAAGTTTGACACCAAATAAGGCAGTGTAACTTTGTTTTTCCTGCCTTCACAAAGAAAATGAGAAATTAAGAATAGTGCAATTACATGTTCCACATGAATTCCACACCACAAACACAAATCTTTGATTCACATATTTGCATAATAAGAAGCCCAGTGATTTTAACATGTTTCATCTTTGTTGACCTGGACTATAGAATTTGTTACAACGGGTAGGGGTGTGTGTGACCAATAAGTCACTAAAAATAATAATTTACCTAATTTAAAATTAAAAAATAAAAGCTAATTCCTAGGATTATTAGGAAATACTGTTCAAATTTGGTCAGATCAGCAGTTTAGCCACCCTCCCATATTTTACCCAGCAAAAAACTTTGGCAAAACCCCAGAAAAAATAACAAAAAAAAAAGGGGGGGGGGGAATAAGGAGATATTTGCATGTAAACTTTATCTATCATGGCTGTTCCCAGTTGGATGGACCATCAACTTACAGTGTGACCATCTGGGCCTTCAGAAACAAGATAGGCTGTGTAATAACACTGGGACAAATAAAGCCATAGAAGAAGTGAAGACATTTTGTTTCCACATAACCCTGACTTTTGAAATCTGCATTTGTAACTTACATCAATTACCTGAAAAATGATACAACAATGACCATTTTCTTTTTTTTTTCTTTTTTTTAAAAAAAAACAAAAATAATATTTTCTCTGCGGGGAATTGCACTGCAACTCCCCGAGTCAAATTCACACACTCACTCAAATACATTTAACAAAAAAAAAGGTTTGAAAAGCATATCATGCTTTTTTTTTATGTGCTACATCTGAAACATAGGTAGTAGATACAAAAGAAGAAAGATGAGCAAAAATCCATTTGCACACTGCTACATTGTCTGCTGCTTCTGAGGCAATTGAATTAAAATGAGTGCCAAAACTTGATAGTGTACATTATTCAGTGCTTGTGCAGCCTCTCCTTGTCCCCTTCTTCAGGAAAAGGCTGATTTCTTTTGTTGATGTTGTTGGATTTTTTTTTTTTTTTTCCTTATGTCTGTGTCGATTTTCACTGTCTCAGTCTGTCAGATGATGAGAAACCAGCAACAGGTCACCCCCCGCTCTGTGGGACATAAAGAGGAAACGGGTTGGTGAATGGTGCAATTGAAAAAAGCAGTTGCTCATGCTTCATATCTCTCATGCAGACACACACACACACACACACAGAGTGTGTGAGCAGTTGTGGAGGATTAAAAAAAAACACAACCCAATATGCTGTAAGTCTGGAGGAATGTTGACGTGAGTGAGTGCTGCACGCAGGGAAAAAATGTGTTTACAACTGTGTTGATGTTGATGATAAACAGGTTCAACCAAACTGTTATTTGCACCAAAAATAATAGATGATACACTTGGGGTGGTTGACAAACTGAAACTCAGTGTAATTGGTAACATGTCATGCAGTTCATTCAAACTCAAGTAAACAGGTTAAATGTTAAAAAAAATGTACAGAGTTTGAATGAACTTAATTATTTTAGGTGGGATTGCTTTTGTTTGTCAATTGATTAACCTAAGTAACTTGTGGCATCCATAAAATGTCAAGAAAAGGTGTTGAAAATAAGTGACTTTATTGTCACTGAGGTGTAAAAAAGAGCAGAGAATTGAACACACTGAAATCAGACCCTCAGTCAAACCAGTTAACTACTTATCAAAAAGAGTTCATTTAGTGATCAATTAATGACTGCAGTCCTCGTCTGTGGTGTGGTCAGAGTAAAAAGTGGATGAATGATTTTTCTAACCTGCTGCAGTCACTTCACTGCTCCTCAGCGCGGCTCTCCGGGCTGCTCGGTGTCTCCTCCGCGGCTGTTACCGCCTGACTTCCTGCACCGTCCGGCTGGTTTTCATCATCGTCGTCGTCGGTATGCGACCTTTTACTTTGACACTGGTCAGAACAGGGACCTGGGGGCCAGAAAAATAAAGGAGACAGTGAGTGGAGTTGTCAGGGGGAAGGTGTGCCGAGCTGCACGTCCACTTCTCTCTTTTTTTTTTCCTTTAAAAAACCAACAGCTGACAAGACTATCGGCTGCCAAACCAAACCAAACTCTGGCCGAATTTGAGAAAAAGATAAACTGTGCAAACTATATACTGTAACTAAGCGTTAGATCTGTGGCGACTTAAATCCAGACAAGTCCAAGAGAACGAGAGTGTATTGTGTAGTTTTCATCCCTCCTGTGTGTTTTTACTCCAGTACACTTGTTTGTTAGCAAAGAAACGCTGATTATTGAACGGAACGCAGCCTGAGCCTGAACACAACTTGTTGCTTGGCGCCTCCGCACTGTGGCGCAGAGGTACTACAGAGAGACACAGAGAGGAACGTCAATGACAGCTTTAAAGAGTCGAGGTAAATCACCTAAAGTTCCCTGTTGCCTCTTCCTTGAACGGTCTCTGGCTGGTTGGTGATCCTGCTGCCTCTCGCTATTCCCCGCGGCTTCATCCTGCTGGCTGCCGCCGGGCGAGTCGCCGTCTCGCTGGGGCTGCTGGTTCCCGTGAGCCGCTCGGAGGTAAAACTCCGGTGGGTTACGGTCCTCCTGCCAGTCGTAATTGCGCGGCGACAGCGGTCTCTCGGTCAACGGATCGAAATTATACTTTTCCCTAAAAGCCTGCACTTCTTCCTGCACTACAGCCGCCAGATTCCTCTGTATCTCCCCTGGGTCCGGTTTGCCGTAAAGGTTTCTGCGCACCGAGGGTCTGGGGTTGTCCTGCTGCCGCGCATCCACCCTCTCCAATGTCGGGCTCGCATTAGAAAGGCGAACATCTGACATTTTGATGCACATAAGAAACAAAAAGCGACCCAAAGCCTCTCAAACTGCTATTTCCAAGTAGTACTCCTTTAAAATGTGAAGTTACGGTAACGATGCGTGCATACTCCGCGCGTATCATCCAAAAGTCGTACGCGTAAAAAATGGAATAAAGCTTCTCCGGCGGCGTTTAAAGGTGCCACTCCTGTCAAGTCCGTAGTAAGACTGATGAAAACAACAAGTCAAGTCATAACAGCCAACATGGCGTTAGAGGGAACTACGAGTGTCGAAGAAAAGTTGACATCAAGGACTAGTTAAACAGAGAGGGCGATTCATTGGTCTGCTGTGCAGGGACCGCCCACTGCGCTCTCTTAAAGTCGAACAGGAGCAACAACAGAGAGCAGGAGTGGAATAGCAGGAATACAGTCAATTTAACCACACTGCTTAGTTAATATAACAAAGACAGCATATACCTTTTGACTGTAATTATAATAGAGTGAATATTCATGTTCTATTTTTCCATTAACACCCGGTTTGCAAGGCAGGCGTTGAGGAGTTAAAGCTGCAGTGTGTAACTTTTGGTGATTTTATTATTATTCTGCCTCTGTTTAGTCTTGGTACAGAGATGGTGTAACATTATTGCTGTCGAATACTAGCAGATCTTAAAAATGGACCTGGTCTTCAGGTTTCAACAGTTACAACCAGGAAGTAGGAAAGAAGTTCCAGTTGGCCACCAGGGGGCGACTCTCTATGCCAGTTGCAAAATTAACTCAGTTTGAGGTAAAAATTAGCTTTATTACATCAGTAAACTTTTTCCCCGAGGACTGATGGAGGACTCATGATGTCAGTTTAGTAAATTATTAATAATCTACAGTAAATTACAGCATTAAGCGCAGCACAATTTGCTTAATTGAAAGCTAATGTTGTCCAGTTGTCTGTGAATTGTGTGTGAAAAGTACTGCAGTTTATACGTCGTCTCCTACGTCCGGGGCAAAGACCGGGGAGGAAATTTTGGTGCATGCACAGAACACCAAGTCCGACTATGACGTGTTTATATGACACTTAGAAAATCGAATTATTATGTTAGTCGACTAAACTCTGACTTAACATCGCATTATCCAGGTATGTCAGTAAACACATTAGTCTGACTAAAATCAAGCTAGTCTTAGTCAGACTAATGTGTTTATATAACATTTAGAAAACCGAATTATCTTAGTCTGACTAAAGTCTGACTTTTAACATCGCATTCTGTTAGTAAACACGTAAGTCCAACTAAAATCGAGCTAGTCTTAGTCAGAACAACGTGTTTATATGACGTGCAGAAAACCAAATTATTATCTTAGTCAGACTAAAATCTGACATTTAACATGCATGTAAACGCACTGACAGAGAGAGTCATGTGGAACAGCCAAGCTAAATCAACATTGTGTGAACTCAATCGACAATGGTTTGAACGTGACGGACATATGCTTTTATTTATGAGTTACGTATTAAAGTTTTAAAAGTCACTGATTACATTTGATCTCCTCAACGGACATTTGCATCTCTATGTTAATGCTTGTTGAAAACAAAGTCAGCTCATTGTCGCGAGAATAAATCATGATAAGAAAGCAACACTGTTTATCTAGGTTTATAAGGTTTATCTGGCTGTAGGGGAGGTCAGGTCTCACACCAGGCTGGTAATACTATCACATGAATCAATTATCAAATGACCGTGTGAGCGCTGACACATTTCACTACGTCAAGTGATTTGGTGTCACATAAACAGCTTAGGCTCACCACTTGATTCAATCACTGTAAATGTTTTCAGTTACAGCTTTGAGATAATTGGAGGACAATGAACCCCCTGTTGTGGCGTAATAAGCACCCCCGCCATGAGAACCACTCCACTGTACGTTCAACGTTCAGCTTTACCGCTGACCAGTCATCAGTGTTCATGCCTAAACCCAACCTGGGGGAGCGGCTTTTCATGGCATGGGGGGAGCCCTGTGTCTAACATGGAGTAGATTCTGTACGTTGGTTTGAAAAATCTGGAGCATTTCTAACAAAAATAACTGCATAATAGTGAAGAAAACAATAGTAGAGAATCCTGAATTAGCTTTCCCAACAAAGTAGAGGAAGCACTCAAGGCAAACAGTAAACATCAAATATGGTCAAATATGAAGTGGATTTCCAACAGGAGCCAAAAAATATCAGGTTTTCTGAAGTCAGTTGTTATTCAGTGGAGAAGATGGAGAATGCAACACCTTCAACATCCTCTTGTTATTAGTTGGACCATATTGTGACCTTGTGCACTAAGCAATTCCCACTATTGACACTGAGATCCCAAGTATTCTGAACAGCAGAAGTTCAGGAATCAGAATCAGAGTAGATTTAGTGAAAAAGGGAGTAGGAAACAGTACAGTGACGTTTTCTGCAGGACAATTGCCACAAATCTGCCTCATGGCGGCCTCTGACATCAGCTGTTGAGCAGAAAGCCTTTTGAAATCGTTGGCTCAGTGCCTATCACTTTCAGACTTTGCCACTGGTGCCACAGAAGTGGTTTGTGTGCTTCGCTGGTTGTAATTGCTTGTGTGCACTTGAAATAGTAAGGGAACAAAAAGTAGTGCAGCTAAAAAAAAAACAACAAAAAAAACACTTATGGTATTTCCCTGTGAGGGTTTCAAGGTCGCATCTTTTAAAGATGTAATCACAAGAGAATTAAATTTGTGATGAGGTGAATGATGAGAGTTTATCGAAATTATTTTTCCGTGCATCCCAGAGCTACGTAGAATTCCTGCAGTAATTGAGTGAAAACATTCACAGCCGTAAGCACTAAAATTATACAGTGTGTGTCACTCTGCATTCCTCCGTCGCTTATGCCCATAAAACCCACGGAGCCTGCTTTTAAGACCATGCCGTTTCAGTTAACCCTTGAGAAAAAAAGACCCAAACATCTTGTGATAAATACAGTGAGGCCATCTGTTATATTGATGTTATCGGTCGGGATCACTCTTAATCCATAATGTGTTTATGCTGCTACACACTGTGCTGTGTTGCACACAGTAATCCATGAACTGAAAACTAAATGTGGTCAAGCTGATTAGATGGTGGGTGGGTGAAATAAGGCAAGAGAACATTTTGTTATGGTCACACATGCAGAATCAATGCGTAAGGGTAATGCTCATGTTTTTTTTCCTTCCCTGTCACAAATATTAGGGCTCACACTTCGAGTTGCCCAGGGGAAAAGTGTATGATGTAGAAAACGTATCATAGCAATTGTAAAATCTTGATCTTTGTTTAATTACAAGTTCTTGAATATGAAATAGTGTCTAAAACACAGTTATTATATTTTGATGCATGTCAATACAGTGTTATTTTGAGCATGAGGTTGGATGGTGTGAAAGTTTAATATGACTAATTTGAAGGCACTGTTTCATTTTTGCTAAATGTAGCAGAGTGAGTATTGCAACTACAATAAAATGAACATAACACACACTATTTATGGTTCATAATTAAAAAAGTCACAAAACAGAACAGTCGCTTTGTGTGTTGTTGGTTTTTTTTATGGTTTCAAGGGACTCCACGGGAGTCAACAGTTCACTTTGCCCATGAACAAAGAAATCAAAGGGAGAGCAGTAATGCAGCTTTACAAAGGATATGTCGCTGTCAACACGTACATGTGTCTATTGTTAGAGAGGATGTGTCATAAATGTTATTACCACTTCCATATGTTGCTGAAAAGCAATAAAACTGTGTTCTGTCATAAAAAAGGCACATTAAGAATTGTGAAACAGGCATTTTTCATGAAGCACAATAAACAAATTGCGGGAGATTTAATAATTATTTCTTTTCCACTTCAACAACCATGAAAATGGGAATCAGCCTGACAAGCAGCTGAATTTGGGATAATGCTGTCGCTTCCACATTGCTCCTCTGAACCTTATATCCATAATATTTTTCATGGTGTTTACAACATGAACATGTTATTTATTAACTGTAATTTAAATATGTTAAACCTGACCTGATAGGTTGCTTTATATAGAAAATGTGTGCTTGGGTGCTAGGTTGAAATGTCCATCAATCCACTTTCAGCCAATTTTAATGTGGACGGTCTGAATCTGAGCCTGCATGCGCAACACTACACACACCTGCTGTTTTTACCTTCTATGAAACGCTACGATAAACTAATTAAACCTGGTTGGCTAATGCAGCACTTTAACAACCTGGGAACAGGCATGTATTATTATTATTATTATTATTATTATTAATAATATTATTATTAATAATAATAATAATAATAATAATAATGTTGGATGTATGCTACATTTTTACCACAATAAAAAACACAGAGCAATACTGATAAAGAACTGGATGTTGTTTTTAGTATGTGTGGTGTATTTTAAAGGTTTGGCTCGTGTTGGTAAAAAACAAACATATTGACAAAAGCTATTAAGGTCCTAGACACCTGAGTAGGTTGTGGTCATCTTGCCCGATTTCATGAGACGGCAGCCTTGGACCTCTCCTTCTTCTTGGCCAGCTCAGTCTGAATCTGATGAGGGAACTGGTCCAAGTGCTTGTTCACACACTGCATGCAGAACCTCTTTGTGTAGAAAAGACTGCAGTCCTGTCAGAGAAGAGAGAGAGAGAGAGTTCAGAATCAATGCAACCACAAGCAGCAGATGGGACTGCTCACATTTATACCAACATAAAAGACATTTTATTTTCCTACCATCAACCCGGATTAATAGATTTCATGGTCTGTACAGTTTGTCAGCTGAGATGTGCAAGGTCAGTTCAAGTGAAGGGAAAAACTACAGTAGAACCACAGCTTCCATTCAAAGACAGACTTTATGTGCATTTTATACTATACCTGATGTTCATGTTGACGTTTATAAAACATGTTCTATTGTAATTAATTTCCTTAATTAATATCTTGCAACAGCTGAGCTAACATGTACATGTATAACTGATGTAAACGTTTAATCATTTGATACATATAACATCTTAAAGTGTGCATGCACACATACACAGTTGTAACTAGAGAGTTATGTCAGCAAATATCAAATTGAGATAGATAAGTGACAAATACAGTTAAGGACTAGAATATGCAGTAAAAAAAAAACTACAAAAATATAAGAAAAAAATCACAATTGTTAATAGTGATTGCAAGTGATTTCAATTGTCGGTAGCATTATATTATCGTAATAATACTTAACATACAATACATATCTATATTTCTATGGAGAGTGCATTAAACAGCTCTGTATTAAAAATTAAATATGTAATGAAATATAAACTCTTGTGTGGCAGAAAACTAGACCTAAGTCATTGCTTTTTCATTAATCTTACCGATCCTACACAGACACACATGCTGCACAGGCTGCACGTTGATCCCAGGACCAGAAACTTCTCTTTGTCTGGACTGAAGGGATCCTTTGTCACGTAACACTCCTCCAGCAAACTGACGGAGAGAGGGCAGGCACATATAATAAATCAAATAAGATGCATGTGATTCATTAAACTATTAAACAGAAACGATTAAAAAAGAAGAGCGAAATGGCTACAGTGGAGTGTACAAGTCGCTTGGGGGCTAAGGTATCTGACGTTAGCGGTTAGCGACATTGCAAGTAGCATGGCTAACTCCGGAGCCTAAAAAGGAGCAATAATGCTTAATATTCACTTACACAATGGCTCTAGTGTTTGGTGGTTTCTGTCCATAGTGAGAATACGGGCTTGTTAAACCACACAACTGACAAGTGAATGTTTTTTGACGGGTTTGCTCCATCGTTTCGATGAGTGGAGTGGAAAATAGTTATTTCCTGGTTTTCATATCGAGTCTGGCCATATTGATTTCATGAAGCTTTACCGCCACCTACCGGTGTGGCGGCGTAGAGCTGTATGAACTATTTTGCAAAGACATACAGTATATATCAGGAGATTTTATATTATCAGGAGATTATTTCTAAATCATTGACATTTAGTTTATCTCGTTTATTTATTAGTTATGACTCCTGGTTTTATGTTTTTAGAAATTCTGAATATTTTTTATTGAATTCAAATATGACGTTTATCTTAAATATGCGCTTGAGTAAAGACAGTTTGCTAATAAATATACAATAATACGTTTGATTTATATAACACAAGTTTAGCACAAGACAAAGCCACAATATTCAGAGAATCTAATGTCAATATAAATAACAGCAAAAAAGAAGAAATAAACCAAGAAAACAATGGGAGCAAGTAAGAGTGAATAAAGGAATAAAAGTAAATGAATAAAATATATAATAAAGCACAGTTAAGAGGGAGATTTAAGGTATAAAAAGACAACATCACACAGGTTTAAGAAAGTGGTTTAAATGAATTCAGTGACTCAGTTAGTCATCCAAAGTCAAAGGGACTTTGTTTGTTTTTCCTCTGTATGTGGGTAAACATACACCATTATATGAAAGTGATCCATACATTTCCATGGCAAATGAAACTCCAACATAATACATTCAGATGTTTTTTAAGCATCAGGTACTCTAACATGTCACTGAAGAAATATCCCAGGTGTAATTAATAACCTGAACGGTTTACTGGCAACTTAAATTGAAAAATTCTGTCATTAACATCATTAGTTCACAATTCAAAAATGTCTGCTGTGGAAAAGGCCTTTTCATTGGTCAAGTTGTTTTTAAATAATCAGATTAACAGAAGGCATGTTTATCATTAGGCAGGTCAATACATTGCTGTCAAATATCACAGTTTATTCTGCATAATCACATTGTAACACCAAGATACAACAGCATACAACACCTTTTCATCAGGATTAAAAAAACAACAACATAAAAACAGTTTTATTATGACAAGAAAAACAATGTTTTAGTACATTAGAGGTGATGTCAAAATACAGAGAAAAAAAGCCATTCGCCTTTTCTTACTTACTTTTCAAACGTCCCTTTCACCAGATTCTTGTCACGTTTACAAAATAATACATACACCAGCGTAACAGATTATTGCATTTGGCCAACACTTGACTGTGTCTTGATGGCATGATATGTACGTGATGATAATACTAATCAGGAAAAATAGGTTATTATGTTTTACGTCACCACATCGTGCTCGGTTCAGCAGCAGGAGATATTTAAATAAATACATAACCTACAAAATCACAATATTTCCAAATGATGATTGGTTAAATATAATGCAAACAACATTCCCTGGTCAAAAAATTAAATAGTTACAATATACAGCTAAACCATGTTGTTGTTGTTTTTACACTCTATTGTGTATTTGTTGAGTGCTGGATAATTGAGTTGTCGTTAAATTAAAACTCGAGCAAATAACAGATAAACTGGTGAAAACGTGTTCACCAAGGCAAATTTGTCTCACATCATTCAAGGCAACAGATCACATGAAAATAACATTCCAATGACATTAACCAAATTCAAATGCTAAAAAAACCCAGAAACGTTAGGAATATGACTTGTTGTTATTTCAAAAGGCACGGTTAGTATTTAAAATCAGTGCACATATGACTGGCAGTTTATCTTTACCATGTGTACATATTTGCATAGCACACACATTTGTTTAGCTTTTGTTGACTCTTGTGTCTGTAAGGTAAAAGGCATCCAGGATCTAATCCAAATGCAAATGGCTCCCAACTCCGTTCTCCACCATGTCCCTCTTTCATGGCGACACTCAGGTCCAGCACAAGAGCTGCCGCTCCGCCTGAAAGGAACGTCACTTTGACTTTGTTCCAGATGTCGTCACATGGTCACAGCAGTGCATGTTCATAGACTCTGCACAGTAAGTTACTTACAGTACATCCGATATGCACGAGAGCAAACGCTTCACGTTGTGCACTGTGTGTCTCTGTACTGCTATAAAATCAACATTTTGAAACATTTGAATGTTTTTGTTCGCGCTCACTCCTCAGTACATGTCCCTGTATATCTCCTGCAGGAGAGGGTGCAGCGATGTCTCCTCCAATGTTTTGATTTCCTGCACCAACTGAGCGTGCTCGGTTACCAGTGCGCGGAGGTCAGCCAGTTTCTGCAGGAGTCTTGGGAAGAGAAAGGTGTTGTCGGGGTGGTTGGCCAGCAGGTGGAGCTGTAGCGCATGCACAATGCTTTCCTGCAGCTGCTCCACGAGAGGTGCGTCCACCAGGCCTGGACGATCTAAAAGTAACAAAGATGGCGATAAAGAAGGAGCTTTTTGACACAATGCAGTAGATTTCTGGAGCTTCAATCTGCTCCAGGGGGCTCTGTCCACTCTGCTGCCCGTACCAGGGGCTCCCCTGGGTGGACACAAGTCTTCCATGCCCCCCTGTGCCTCCCCAGAGCTCCACACTGCTCCAGGGGGCTCTGTGCACTCTACTGCTCAAAATATAAAGCCCACAAATTTAATAAATACATAACATCATATCATAGCCTCTAGAAGACAGAAAACTAATCTTGTAATTTTTTTTGTATATTTTTACTGTGCTGTGTTAATTATCATTGTCTACACCTATGGTTCTCAAACTGTGGTAAATACTGTTCTGCTGTATATACCAGGGTATGTGATCGGAGACGAGCTGAGGAATTTTGACCACAGTGCGTAGAAAATGAAAAAGATAACAAACACATTACAATAAATTAAATAATAACAATTGGAGCCACTTTATTTCTCGCTCCATCTTAATCAAATTTGGCTACACCAGTGTCTGGAAGAGAAGGACCATGAGAGAGCAAATGATCTTATTGGGAATAAATCTGCCTCCTTTTAAAGTCCACGCTCTTTCACGTAATTGCTGTCGGATGTTTTTCTTCCACTCAGTGTCGGTTACCTCCACAGCAGATGATGGTGGCCACGAAAAGGGCCAGGTCGCTGTCGTCCAGCTCCAGAGAGTTGAACCGCGTGGCAAACTGGAATTTGGGCTCCATCATGTCGCTCAACGGACGGCGGAGGCTTTTGAGGAATTCGCGCGTGATGAATCCTCCGCCTCGGGCCACCAGGAGGCCGTCTTTGTTCATGCAGGAGGCGAGGAGCGTGAAAAGTGCTTCATACACACCGTACTTTAATAGAGTCACCTAAATATGAGGAGGAAATCAAAATAAAGACACATAGCTAGGGCTGGTTGTCAAACAGGCTTCCCCTGTATCACCTTATATGGAAAAGAACCTAAATTGTTCATCTCAGAGACAATAAGCATAACTCGAGATCTAACAGTGCTCTTTAGGGCTGTCACTTTTAGTCTGCAGAGGAGGCAGTGAGCGCAGTTTGGCCCGAGATCTACTTTGAATCCATCACAGAAACAAGCCTGTGATGTGATGTTGTTCTGGAGGACACGTGCAAACCAAAAATGTCCTGTTGAGTGAACAATCACGACACCACAGCACCTCCAAGCTTGGCTCTGAGCACCAACCAGAAAAAGCGATCCCTAAAGAGACGACGGGGCTTAACATGAGCGTCTGTGTTGTGTTTTAAAAAGCCTGTTTAATGTATGAAAGCAGATCCAGAAGATCTACAGTGATAACGTGATATAGTGACACATTTGATTAAACACTTGATTAAATGTACTCCGTGTTTGACGGTGGAAACTAAAGACATTTTGCATGATCCAGACAGATTTCATTAAACCGGACCCAAAAAGAAAAAAGGATAGTTTTGGAATCAGTATCAAAGTTGAGTCTAAAGTCCAATTTGAATCAATACCCAACCCACCTGATCATTCAGATCCAGGCTCTGGAAACCTGGCACCGCTTTAGCGAACTCTGTCAGCTCCGTGACCGTCTCCACTGAGGTGCTCTGGCAGCAGTGGAAGAGCCGTGCTTCAGCCTCCCTCTGCTGGAGCTCTCCACAGCCCACACCTGGAAACACATCTCCGGGCTGAGGGCCGCTCTCGGCATCCGAGAGGTCATCGCTTATCATATGAACCGCTAATGTCCTCTCCGCCACCTGGAATGTCTCCATGTCGTGGATGATGAGGGGCTGTTGGGGAAAGACGAGATGAGAGGATGCTGGTTAGCTCATGACGCAGAGTAAACCCTGTCCTCGGACCTTTGTTCTCGGATTTATTTCTTCCACATTTACCGGTTTGCTGGTCTTTCCGGTGAGTACGAGTCGTGCTTTCGCTTTGTTCATGTTGAAGTTCTTCATATACGCATCGTGGATCTGCCTGACCAGGATCTTGTGGTCGGCCAGCATGGGGCTCTCTTGCCCTTTCTCCACCATCTTGCTTTCTGCCTTGAGCTTCAGCTTCTCTGCCTGCGGCATGCGACCAAACCGAATGGCTGGCGGACGGAGACATTGATCATTAGCAAACGAGCTAGAAGAGATTTCTCGTTGCACGCTACATGAAGAGACATCAGACATTTCCCCCCGCTGCAGAAAACACGCAGACAAACACAGACGTTCACCCACAACAGATGTGCTGAGGACAACATGTCGTCTCCCTCTCAGGTTTCTGACACCGTTCTGTCTGCAGAGGGAGGCCATAGTAACAAACCCGACGACCCCTTGGCTCTCGGCACAGATGACGGCCCAGATGTGGAGCTGTATGGGCCTGTGTTTTCTCAATGTCAAGCTGGGTCCTGCAGGACATCGTTCTATAAAAACCCCAGCCAATTAAAGCACATTGACCTGGAGCCAAATCACAGAAGGACATGTCCTGCTGTTGTTGTAACTAGTAAATGCTGCTTTCTTGAATGAGGACGTTCACATGAGACAAATACTCTCCTAAAAAGGTCCAATTTACAACATTTGGGAGGGTTTACTGACAGGAAATTGAATACAGTAACCGTAAGGTTGTCTGAAATAAAAACATTAAATTTTTTTAGAGTCAAATCTTTATGTGTACTTTAGGCAGGGGCCTTGCTTTAAGGAGGACACCATCTTGCACTCAGTGGACAAACCAGCTAAAATGTGCATTTAACAGTGGGAACTTACTCCACAAATAAGTGGCTCCACCCACATAAACCGACAAAGAAGAGAGTGAAAGAGTTGTGAAAGAGTGTTCCCATTACATCGGGAATATAAAAGTCCTTTGTTGCAATCTCTAGTGTCACCAGATATCAGTCATTCTTAGGCACCAGCCTTTTAAGACAACGCATTTATTTCACGTTCAGTTTAAAAGTTCAGTTCAGCATCAGTTCATATTTTTGGAAGTTTCAGGTCTTACCATTGTGAGACATGCCCACAGCGAGGCACTTGTGGAATCTGCAGTACTGGCACTTGTTGCGGTTCTTCTTCTGGATTTTGCAGTTGCGTTCACACTTGTCGTATTCCAGCTTCAGCCTGATGGTCCTTCTGAAGAAACCCTAGTGAAGAAAGGACATGCACGTTACCCTGTTGACCTGACCGACTATGGTGCATTAAGGCATGGACCATGAGAAAATCAGTTAACCCCCCCATAACGTTTTATTACCCCGCTTACATTCACTGTTTGGCAGTTTGAGGTTTGGCCCGGGAACACATCCTCAGTTCATTTTACAAATCAACATTATATGAAGGGTCACATTGTGGTGCAGTGGCTAGCAAAGTTGCCTTACAGCAAGAAGGTCACCGGGTTCGGATCAGGGCCTGTCTGTGTGGAGTTTGCATGTTCTCCCTGTGCATGTATGGCTTTTCTCCTGGTACGGTGCACGGCTTCCTCCCACAGTCCAAAAACATGCAGATTAGGTTACTTGGACAAACTGACTATGAGTGTGAGAGTGAATGCTTTTGCCCTATGTCCCTTGACTCTCATGTGGAGGATAAAGTGGTAGAAAATGAATGAATTGACATTAAATGAAAACACTCAAATGCGCTTTGAGAGTATTTACCTCAACGAACCCTCTTTTTTTTTACTCAACATCTGCTTTTTTCCAAACACTCCGCCAGCATTCCAACATTTCTCTTTTGGAGTCACTTGTGTCTCTGCTTTTTGAGCCTTTAGAAGGTGAGAGTTCTGCTCCATCAGGTGAACTACTGCGAGACGAGCGTGTAATCGTGATGACACGAAGGCCCACACCTACAGTTCCGTGGCGTACGATAAAACAACACCACTGCACTGGAGAAAACAACAGATGTTGCGTGTTTACAGAATACATGTCCTCACATGTCCGCGTGAAGGTGTGCAGACACATCCAGAGGCCATGTCATGAGCAAGAAGACGTAAGCAGAGAAAAGTGTTGTGCAACATCTCAGGGCAAATGTCTTTTACCGAAACTGGAAGAAAAGTTTTTAAAGTGTCCTTGGATATTCAAACTAACGTCCTCCTAATGCAAATTAAAAGACATTTGACATCTCAAAGTTCTCATTTCTTCAATTTTATTAGAATAAACTGTGGAGTCATTAAAAGGAGCAGTGTGTAGAATTAGGGGACGTACGGAAAAGTATGAACAGACATTGATTGCTAAATTATAATTTTTTCTATCACTTGAAACTAAAAAAATTGTTGTGTTCTTATCTCATTCTCTTCCGTGACATCTGCCATGCTGTTAGAGAGATTCCGTTGTAATAATTAAATTTTCTTTTTTTTTTACCTTTTTTTTAAAATTGAATGCATTGTTTCAGTTTTACCTGCTGTTTTGAATTTATATTTCACACCATCATCAGGACCTGGAACGTAAGCCCTCACACCCCATAATCACATTCCAGCACTTCTGAGCCCCCCCCCTTTAAAGCACGGTGTTGAAAACGATATGCAGAGACTCATCCCAAGTCACACGCAAGATTTTTCCATGATGGCGCAATATCCTCTCTGTCAGACAATTCAGTGCAGTAGCGTCCAACAGTGAGTTGTCGTCATGTTCCTACTTTTAGAATGGCAGCGGTCTGGCACAGTGACAGGTTTTTTGCAAAGTCAGGCAGATCTGAGACTGGAGCCTAAAAGAAGGATACAGTGATTAAGGAGGCTCATGTTTAGATAACTGTGATAAAAGTGGTGAGGGTCGCAAGGGAGTTGGAGCCAATTCCAGCTGACAGAGGTCATACGGTGACAGGTCACATGACACCAGTCACCATGGCAGGGCAGACACACAACCATTCACACCTACGGTCAATTATGAGTGTCCAATTAACTTTATCGCCAGATCTGTTGAGAGTTACGATGTTTCTATCTTTGTTTCTAATACTATTTTTGAATAGATGACACAGACATTTCCAAGAGCTATTGATGATAAATGAACCACAACTCAATTCTACGCCCATAATTTAAAACAGACAAACATGAGTCCTGAGTAAAATACCTCCCTTGACCCATCTGTGGTTCCTGACCCACTCTGTGGGTCTGAACGACCGTACTGGAACATCTGTCTCACTTCAAAGGCAAGACAACAGGATTTCTGTGGCTGATGGGGGTGCAAATCTAAAGCAGGCAAGGTCATGAGGTAGAACGCCCCTCAAATATAACAACAGAGTTAGCAGCAGTGACCTGCAGTCAGCTGCCAGAGGTATGAGACCATGACATGCTCACTTTAACACACAGCATTCTTAGTGAGGACACTCATGGACATAATGCATTTCATAGACCCTGACCTTAACCTTGCCCATCACAACTAAGTACCTAACCATCACCCTTAAATACTTACCTTAAAAAAGATAAACCTAAATATAACCCTTCTCGTAAAACAAAGTCTTAACCCTCAAAAAGACCTTTACTGTTGTGATGACTGGGCAAAATGTCCTCACAAAAACAGGTTTAAATTCAAATGTCTCATCGCAGCCTACTACAGATATTTACACACACACACACACATTCAAAACCGAGACTGTAAAAGGGGGATTTCAGTATAAAAACAGCACTGCTGTGTGAAAGCAGCAGCTCCGCGTGCGTGTGTGTGTGTGTGTGTGAGTGCACGTCCATGTATGTGTGTGTGTAGTGACGTCTTTCTGTTGGGCTCTGTACCAACTATGTGAGAGGTGACGAGTCAACCAAGGCCATCACTCCCCCCTCACATGACCTGTCTTCACGTCTCAGAAACTTTCCACTGGCCGCCTGGTCAGGTGACCCTGCCATCCACCAGCCACCACTCCAAATTTGTGTAAATATGTGTGTGTCAGAGTGTGTTTGTGTGCGTGCACTGGCACAACAACATGTGCGAGCATCAAAACTATCATTAGTCTGTGCAGGCACAAGTTCGGTGGGAGTGAATCTATCAGTGCTAACGTCTATATTTATACCTTCATATGGCTGATATACATTCCTTTCCCTCTCTCTAATTCGGGTAACATGTTACTACATGCATGCACTACCCTGTTTGTCTCACCTTGCAGCCCTCACATGCGTGTACCCCATAGTGGAAGCCCGAAGCCTTGTCTGAACACACTCGACACTCCAGGTTGAGACTTTCCTCGGGCCCTGGGGCGGCTCCACCCCCTCCAGAAGATGGACTGGAGGCTGGAGTCAAGGTGTCTGACAGAGACAGAGCAGAAAAACAAATCATTTTACTACCCTTTCAAAGGTCCGGTATGTAACGTTTAAAGAGGTTTTATTGGCAGAAACTGAGTATAGTACCCATAAGTATGTTTGTACAAGTGAACAATTGCTTTAAAATAAAGATCTTTGTGGCCTCACTCATGAAACTTTCATGTATACTTTGCAACAACATCCTTTTTGTTACGCAATGGTCACTGCTGTTCTCTGACACTCATGGTAAAGGAAGTGGTTTGCAGTCTCACTCTCTCAGTACGTTTACATGCACAGTAAAGGCCATAGTCCGACTAAGACAGGCAATTGGACAACTTGCCGAGTCCGACTATGCATGCAGAGGAGAAAAACGATTTATTGGCCTGACTCCGCCTTCGCAGGTGGCGCTGTATCTCACTACAAGCTAGTGCGTTGTGAATCATTTTCTTGTTGACCTATTTTTGTTGTTTTAGATGCATCTTATCGCCTCTTATGAGCTACCGACCAGGGAGGAAATTTTGGTGCATGCACAGAACATCAAGTCCGATTCCAGTATGACTAAGCCTATACATGCAGGAGTAACCGGACTATAAATTGCATTATCCAGGTATGTCGGACTAACGTGGTTACATGACATTAAGAAAACTGAATTATTGTCGAATAAAATCAGACTTTTAACATGCATGTAAACGCACTGACACTTTTACACACTGGACCCTTAAATGAAGATGGATGTCAATCTTGAGCACATTTACCACCACCAGCTAAAATTCTAACAAACAAATAAACACAACATGAAAAAGAAAAATCTTCTAAATATACTGTTTCTAATTTTTTACCCTTAATGTATTTCAAAACAAACAATGGCAAACAGGCTGCTGCATTGTGTACACACTGTATGTGTCTCCCTTTTCTGCCTTATGCATATCTATTTTGCCTTGTCCAGACTGTTAAAGCACTTTGGATCAACTCCTGTTGTTTTAAATGAATGTATGAACATATTATACTGCAGTTTGATGATAACTACCAGGGCTGAACAATGAATCATTGTAAAAACCTACAACGCAGCATGGAACAACGCCATTAGCAATTTGAATCGATGGTTTCTGAAATGGTAAGCTATTATAATGTGAATAATGAACTGAAGCTTGCCTTTAAATTATTAAGTACCTCAAAATCAAATAACTGTAGTTACTGCATTATGCATTTACATGTTCTGTATGCATAGTGACATTATTTTAACATTTGTGAGGTCACGTGATTTACTCACCCAGGGCGGTGGAGCTCTCCGACCCTGAGCCGGTGCTCTGGTATTCTGGGTAATCAAATCCCAGCGTGTTGTCTCTCATAGTCTGGGAGATGTCCTGAAGGTCCTCCATCAGCTCTCCACACAGAGGACTGCCCAGGAGGGAGTCCCCCAGTGGGGACGGGGGGCTGTAGAGATCTCCTGCCATGATGGAAAAACCTCTCACTCACCTGTCTGGAACAAGAGCAGAGAGTAATGATGAAAATGAGTTTGGCCCGAGTGAGGACTGCACTGAAATATCAAACTCTGTGAGCAACTTTTCTGCTTGAATACAGACTTTTGAAGAAAATTCCTGATTTACAACATTGTGTTTGGCCTCTCTCTAAACCAGCAATCATCCATAAAATTGTTCAGAAGAAATGACCCTTCTGACTACAGAAGAGAAACTCCACAGTTGCCTGAATATAATTGTCCTTTTGTACGTGTTAAACCTATGGTTTTCAAATCTGAACACCATGCTTTTCGAAAATGGTCTCCAGGATAAATACATCTGGAATTCCCAGTTTTACATTTTTGTCTGAATTAGTGTTTAAGGTCCGGTGTCGAAGGTAATCTATGATGGCCTTTGGCACACAAGAGACAATGTTGCTCTTCATTTAAGCTTTTACTATAAAACACAAAACACATGGCCCTGGCTGTTTTGTCCGTCCAGGCTTCCGTTGCCAAGGCCCTTTTCTCAAAGCACAAATAAAAGTCTACAACTATACACACTATAAATGTTAATATGAAGCATTTATTTAAACACTAATCTGTAATAAAGTACCCAGTCTGATCTACATTAAATAACATGTTTCTACATCCACATGAAAGTTGCGATTTGCACGTTGAGCATGAACTCAGCTAACGTTTCAAAGAGACCAGGTTATCAGTTCTCTCTGCAGTGGACACAGGTAAAGCTTGAAGGATGATAAAAAAAAAAATCTTAAGCGAGACTAAGAGACTTTTGGGCTGAACTTGAACGTGGGAGGAGGTTTGAAGCTCCCGGCAGCTTCACTGTGGGAGTGAAAGACATCTGTTTGAGTCATCACACATCATCAGGGCTTATGTCGAGTGCTTAAGTTCCCGCGATGATCTCTTAAACGTCCCGCAGTTCACGCCAAAAGACGTCACTGTTGTCATTCTATACGCACAAAGCATCTACACATACGTGACAGTGTGTTCACGAACAATAAAATTGCCCTTATATTAGATGGGACGGTTTTTTTCGTCCAAAACGAACTTACTTTGGGTGTTATAAAGTATTGATCAACCAAAATATTGCAATATTTCTTACATCTATCAACTTTTAAAAGGAGTGCATCAGTATGGAAATATTCCTGACAGTAGATTTGTGTTGCATTTAGGCCTCCGACCACTAGTTAGCAGCAGACTTTTATCCATTTGATCCACTCCCCCTCCTTTCACTCCTCTTACTGGATGAACAAAACTGTATATTGTTTATACACATAACATTGTCCTGTGTGTTTACTATAAGTAGAGTTTTTCTTAGAGCTATGATATAATATCATGTTCTTATAATATAAACTAAACCTTGTGCATCTGAGCTTGGCTGTGGGGTCGACACAGGGAGTAAAACCTCAGTTTACACAGCTGCACACATCTGTAAAACGAGCATAGAGGAGCAACTGGCTAATCCGAGATTGTGCAACGTTTGCCTTTGCTCTCTGGGAATCCTTCAGACATGAAGAGCACTTCAATTAAATGAAATGTGCCTGGACGTTATAATCAGGTAAAAAGTGGCTTCTTCGTCAGCCTGGAAGGTAAACATGCACTCTGTCACCTCTGGAGTTCCAGACAGCGAGGACGTGATTGATCAGCAGCCTTGTTTATCTAGTCATTGTGTCGCAGCATTTCAGAGGACACGTCCTCAAAGTAGTGTAAAGGGGAAACATGTATGCACCGCTCGGTATCACACTGTTTACAAAATGGGCTCAGAGCGTGCTATGTCTCTGTCCTCTTGTTTACTGAAGTTTTTTCTCAACAGAGATTATGTAACCAAACACACATCGGCTAAAACAGCTGCTATTAACTGCTATTATGCTATTATTAACTGCTATTAACCCGACATCAGAGTAAATTTGTCAGAGATTGACAAATTTCAACATTTTACAGTAAAACAACATTTTGTCATATTTTGCATTTACATGTATGATCTAGAATAAGTTTGCCCCTAATCTTATAGCATAGATCTGGAATTAAAATTGGTTCTTCACTGTACACAGTCACATATACTGCTCAGAACAATTAAGGGATTAAATAACATGCAATTTACATATCAAAAATCTTTACTGATATAAATGAATGTAAAAACAATGCAAAATCTCCATACAAGTTACACAGAAAAATCATATACTGTGATCATTAAGTATACCCTGATCACTTTTCATTGTCTATTTCCAGTTTAGGAAGTGAAAAACTGGTACTGTCAATATTGTATGGAATAAAAGGTAAAATCAGGCAAGACATTGTGATAAAAAAAAATGTCACCTCTCGCTCATCTGATCTGCAGCATGAACCCGTTATTCTGGTCTCTTTGCTTAAAGATTAAAAATGCTCCTTTCTTGTTTATAGATGACAGTGGCCCGGCCCATATTTCCACCTCAAAGGACATTGTGTTTCAAGTCCCAGAGGATCTATAATCCCAGACAGAGCCATCTATCTTTAGGTCAAAGGAGAAGAGGAAACACTCAGCAACGTCAGCTGCCCTCAAAGTATGTTCACAGATGTCAGCGAGGACACAGCAGACTCAAAACCAAACCACGTCACATGTGATCCTCTTTTTGTTTTGTTTTATATACATATAGACATATATATATATATATATATATATATATATATATATATAGGTTTGTGTACACCTTGCATTTAAGATCCAAGGCTTGTCAGGAGTGAGGAATCAATTCTATGTTCTCTGCTGAATCAGGAAGAGCTGTTTTTCGACTTTTTCGAGACCTTTCATCTGTCTGCAGCAAGATCATCGATGAGCCGCACTGACCAAAAAACATCTATGTCTACTTCTTCTAATTATTCTACAGACATGGAAACAGACTGAAGACAAACAGGGAGAGAAAAAACTCCCTTTAATCACAATGACGTGTTTCTTGACACCATGTGGGTGTGTGTGGTTTATGAAAAAAACCCTAGTCAGGAAGCAGAACAGGGGCTCCCTCACGCACAACATACACTGTTGTGTGACATACTGTCGGGTTTTAACTTCTGTTCAATTCACATAGAAAGCACTTCTTGACAAAATACCTTCAGGACAGATCAATTTCTCACTGCAGATGATCTCATTCAACACATCAAAACATGCTTCTAAATTTAAAAATAAAAAAAAGCACCAATATAATGGTGTAACTGGTGGGACTACAGTGGGTCTTCTACCACTTTACCCTGTCAGCTGTGCCAATCTCAGCTGACATAGGGCAACAATCCACTCTCACACTCACTCACAGTTCATTTAGAGCGTCCAATTGACCTAATCCCCAAATCTGCACGTCTTTGGACTGTGGGAGGAACCCGGAGAACCCGGAGAAAACCCACGCACGCACATACACACGGGGAAAACATGCAAACTCTGTAAGGTCTGTATTTATATAAAGCTTTTATAGACACTATAGTTTTGACATTCATCCAGTCACACACTGCAACATGAGGTTAAATAGCCTGCTCAAGGACACATGTAGACGAGCAGAGCCAGGAATTGAACCCCCAACCTTCCAGTTGAAAGACAACTCGCCCTACCACTCAGAAAATGACACGATACTTCAGTATAGAGCTGAAACGATTAATCGATGAATCGATTATTAATCGATTGCTAAATTAATCGACAACTATTTTGATAATCGATTAATCGGTTTGAAGCTTTTTTCATGATTAAAAAAAGATTTCTGATTGTTTAAGCTTCTTAAATATGAATATTTTCTTCATTTCTTTGCTCTGGATAACAAATTAATCATTAAAAGTCATTGGTTTGTGGACAAAACAAGACATTTGAGAACATCATCACTTCCAGGTTTGACGAAACACCATCAACATTTTTTATGGTTTTCTGATATTTTATGGACCAAACGATTCATCGAGAAAACAATCGACAGATTCATCGATTATGAAAATAATCGTTAGTTGCAGCTCTACTTCAGTACAGTAAATGTCATATACTTTAAGACATAAAAAGGTGACTTCAACATCTACAAAAGTCATTTTCTTGTAAGTTACCTGCACGTTTACTCAAGTATCTCTTTTAAATGTATATCTTTAAACACTCATTTGTTTCTTTTGAAATAATATTGTTAATCGCAATTATGTTCGCCACCACAATCGTGACGTATACTTTTAAAATCGACCCACGCCCACACAGTTTTAAAGTTTATTTGACTGTGTTTTTATGTGTAATATTAGAGCAGTTTCTCTGTTTTACAGTAAAACATTCAATGTGTTTAAGAAAGTCCAGCTCACTCGTGCTCGTGCTGGCGAACACAACAAAAGTTGATTTAATTCATCGTAAATGCGTGAAACCCCCGTGTGCAAAGCTACTTAAATTCCTAATCACATTTACATAACGACACAGACTTAAAGTAGTTAAGTTATAAACTTACATAAGAAGAAGCGAGTGTCCGGACCATTTCCAGAAGCGTAGCGACGTGTGTGTGTCTGTGTGTGTCTCTGTGTGTGTCTGTGTGTGTTTGTAAAATCACAGCACGGACCGGCTCCGACCTGACACTCTCGGTTTTAGTCGTCGTCTCCTTCCGCGGTGTCAAACTCGACGTTCTCTGTCTGCAGGAAGTAACGTAGCGACAGACGGCGGCATGACGCACACGTACACGCGCACACGTACTTGCGCGCGCGCTCACACACACACACACACACCTCCTGACACACCTATGCTCTCAACCAATCAGCGTGCGAGGCTCTGAACGCACAACGGCTCCGCGTTTAAGTCATATTAATTGTAATATTAGAAAGTGATCGATTTCACTCTTCAAAAATGAATCAAACAAGAATGAGATATTGGAATATATCAGGGGTGTCAAACATATGGCCCGGGGACCAGAACTGGAGGAATTTGTTCACATTATGATTAGAATCCAATCACACGAAAATAATATAGATACCTGTGATCTGTAAGATGTAATGCACATGTGTAAATAGTTATTTATATTAGGCATTCTATTGTTATTTTAGCAATAACATTTAGGTAAAAGATGCTTCATTAAATGTAAATCAATTGGAGTTCTTGTTTATGGGTTATTATGCTATTATTCTATTGGTCCGGTCCACTTCAAATTGCACTGTATGTGAACTTAAATGAATATTAATATTAAAATACAGGACAAGTCTGTGAATTAGATCCATAAGACAATTGCTCCACACTTACTACACTATACACTATACTGTACTATATATGAAATATAATTCTAAAAATTGTCTCTACCTCCTCCAGAAATGCATTCCAATGGCTACATAATTCATTTTACCCGCAATATTTTTATTCCTTTATGTAGTGACATGACTTTTAAACTTAAGCTTTTCATAAAAACTTGCATTTGAATTCAAAAGTACTCTAAGTATTTTTAAATGGCAAAAGGATAGAGGTGTTTTTAAGATTAGGTTCAGGAAAGCGGATGCTGACCCCACCTGCATTATGTCAGGGGTTTCCTGAGCCCCCAGGCTGTTGTTTCAAAAACCAAGAATCTGGATCAGAGAGACGACCTGAAGACTTCAGAGTGGCAAAAGGGCGATAAATATGTTAGATATACTTCAGAGTCGGGACTGAACGTCCTAGAAGTAATTAAATCGACCTTAAAACTATTTCTAAAATGAACTGGAACCCAGTCTAAAGAGGCTTAAACCAGCACAATAAGGCAGTTTGCTTTGTACCTGTACCCTCTACAAGTGACAGCTTGTCAGATTAACAAAACATCCATCTCTACACTTTTCACTGTACTCAAAACTTGAGATACAGTCCAAGGTTTCTTGAAATATTCTTTATGTATTTATACAGGTACCCAGCAGGTGGCACTGTGTGTTGTTATTGACATTAATATGAATTTTTGTTTTGGTGAATCCAAAGGACATTTAAATAAGAGAATAATATCAGTTCGGTCCCAGGTGTGATCCTTGAGGAACACCATAACAGACACACGGAACTTTCTCGCAGAATGACAGTATTCGATAGTGAATGATGGTGTAAACATGTGTGATCGTGTACATTCTCTACTATGGTCTGCCGTAGAACCACCTCAAAGGTGTCTGGTTTACACTTTCCATTCATGTATTCATCTATTTACAGCTAACAAACAGAGGACTCATGGGCTCACCCCTATACTCTTTACCAAGTGGGTCAGGGTACTATGGTGGCTTTCACCTACCAGAAAGTGGATCATTCTTCTTCATCGACTTCAAACTTCAGCCTCTCGCTGATTTGTCCATTCCAGTAGCTGAATAATCGTGGTGGCCTACATAATAATCATACAGTCACAATAAGCTTATTCATACACCAACGTTCAAGAACAGATCACCTACAGTGCATACAAAAGGCTTATTCTAAGGCAAAAAATCACTTTATATTTTAAATTCTCTTTAATCATACTACTTATGGGAAGTATGTTCATGAACACAAATCATAAGCCTTGTGCAGAGTATTAAAAAAACAACTTAGACCATACATCAAGATTACATTCTTTTGTTTGTGAAAAATGTACTAGATTGTAGAATGTGCTATGACAATGGAGACTGTACCCTTTACTTCATCACCTGCCAAATCTAAATTATCTGGCGCCATCTGCTGTGCATGGATGCATAACAACCTGCACCGAGGTGACTTGAGTTCCTGGGATATTTCAGTCTTGAACTTTCCGTGCCAAATTCCACAGCAGAGCAAAGTAAATGTGCAGGTTACCTTTCGTGTTTTTGCACAGAAGCAGGTGGGATGACATTATTGAGGATTTCTGTGCTAATACCTCAGCATCTGGTCTCCTGTTGCATCTGCGGGAGAAAAACCCCTCGCTCATGTTTTCTCAATTAGAGACAGCTTTGTGCACTCAGACGCTCAATTAAGCAGCAGCTACCAGCTTTGGTGAAGTTTGGCATCGAACTTAAAAGAACTTGAAACCCACGACACTGTAGTGTGGTTTTGCCAAAATAAAACAGCACAGCTTATTTTTTATGTTGTTTACTTAGAAAGGCCCCATCTTTAAACCACTTATTGTTTTCTAAATCATTTTTAGAGCTGATCCAGAGCATATTAAACATCTTAAATGGGGCGGGGGAAAAAATAACAGTCATTGTCTCGGTTTAAAAGTACAAATCATGTACATGTTCTACAGGACTACAGCCAACGCAGCTTTTTTGAAAGGATTACTGAATAAAGAAGCTGTTCTAACTTCAACATCTCAATGTTGCAAGTAGGTACTTCTGAAAAGATCATACTCCACTCATTGGCAATTCGTTTTTATTCAGTCTTTATTTGTGGAAAAAAAACAAAACAAGTAAAAATATGCAAAAATAAAACGAGTGGAATGATTGCTGAAGTTGGTCGGCGCCAACTCACCGATCCAGACCGATGAAACCTTGCTTCCTTGGTCAACGAGAGTCTCGAGGAAAGGTAACAATTGTGCTTGAGATGTATTGCTGCCCTCCAGGGAAGGCAGTAGGTTGTATAGTTAGCTCCTGATGGGGTAAAATCACAACCCTGAAACCACACAACCTACTACCTCACCCTGTACGAACACCATAAGTCACCCAGGTGGCTCGGAGGAAGACTGCGACGTGTGGGTTTGGGAACAAGTCACGTGGCGTGGTCAAACGAAGACGGTTTGTAATGATTGCATCAAGAGTTACAGGGTTACATTTCTATACATGAGTCCAAACAATTGTTAGTTCATGAAGACATAGTGTATCATCATAATATGCACACATTCTGTATATATTCTGCTTTAAAAAAGGACATAAGACACTCTATATTGCACATTCTTATAGCCTCTGTATATAAACATTGTGCTAGTAAAGTGAGACGCTGCCAAGGTTGTAGTATGACTGAAAACACAAAGCCTGATCATTTCGCAGTTTGACAGGATAAGAATCCTTATCCCTGCACGGCAGCTTTATACACACCAACACTCACTTAATCTATTTTTAATCGATTACTAAATGAATCGTCAACAATTTTGACAACCGGCTCATCGTTTTTCAAAGAACTAGAACAGGTTTTTAGATTTTTCAGCTCCCAAAATGTGAATATTTTCTGGTATCTTCGCTCCGTATGACAAAGAAATCATTAAAACTGAATAATTTTTGGTTTGCGGACAAAACAAGACATTTGAGATCATAATTTCCTGGTTTCCGAGAAACACTGATGGACATTTTTCAACATTTTCTGACGTTTTATGGACCAAATTCAGATGAATCAACTGAGAATATAATCATTAGTTGCGGCCCTATGTTACATCATTTCTGTTGACGAAGGCTTTGAGTAAATAGTCATATCAATGTCAATATGGGGGAATTCCCAAATTTTTCTGGAAAATAAAAAAATATTAATAAAAACTCTTGTATATACAGTATAAATAAATAATTTCTAAATTTACTTAAATTACCTCCTCCTGATTGATTGTTTAATTCATGCACTACAGGAAAGACCAACTAAAAGTAACAATGTCCCCATTATCCAAGTGAAATAGGAAAAAACAAGCATTTGCAGCAGAGGTGTTGTTTTTCTTTTTGGTGTTTTTTCCCCCCTCCTCCTTCTTCTTCTTCTTCTTCTTCCATGATGCCAGTACAGTCGCTCCAGGAAAGACAGTAAGTTGTATAGTCATCTGACAGCTTGGGAATGACCCTAAAACTATACAACCTACTACCTCACCCCAAAGGACAGTTCATCTCCTGCAGGAGGCTTTGTGTGTCACACAGTCGATGGTCGACCTGCAGGGAACGGAAACTCAGGAAAAGACACCGGAAACAAACACGCCACATCAGCCATTAAGTGTCCATTTCCATAGCGATTACCATATATATATATATATATATATATATATATATATATATATATATATATATATGTATGTGTGCGAAATTCTTATACAATTTCATATAATAAAATTAGACTGACCACCACTGTTTGTGAAATCCGTCAAAACAAACACAGATTTTTTGTGAGAGCACCTTTCATTCATATTATAGCTGTATTATGATTATTATTATTATTAGAATAGAATAGAATAGAATAGAATAGAATATACTTTATTAATCCCTTGCGGGAAATTCTTTTGTCACAGCGCTCCAGTGTACAAAGGTAACGAATATTATAGCATTATTACTCCATCACTGTGTTAGTCTATATATTTACATTATGTCGACATTCTTACTTATAAAGTAACTAAAATGCTTCAAAACAATTGGACGATACTGCCGCACACACACACACAGCTGCACGGTCATAATGGCAGCTAGGGCTAAACAATTTGGGGGAACAATGTACAGCAATTGCGATTTTTTTTCGGACAGATCCGCAACTGTGATGTGATTTGTGATATCAAGGTTTAGTTGTGAGGGCGCGTTACCGCACATTGAGTTACATCTTTTAATTCACCCCTAGTTACCTATAGCATTTTTGCTAATAATGTTTCCTTTTTTTGGGGGGGTGGGGGGTGGGGGTGAATGAACTCAAAAATACTCCCTCTCTCACATGTGCTTCACCTGATCACCTCCTCTGGAGCTCTGTCAGGTCACCTCCTCTCAGATTTCCTCCTCCTGATGGAGACAAATGAGAGGAGAGAGTGAGCTACGGTTGGGTGTCAAAAGGTTACACTTTCACCTCTTGTTTTACACCAGAGCATCACGTGACAGCTGTGAAACATGCACTCTCACACACACACGCACACCACTGCAGACGCATGTGAACACAGAGACGGTCAAAGAGTCGTCGCCTGTCTGTTTTATTGATGAAGATCCTGTTGGCTATCAGTGTTGTTACTCGACAGCTTGGGTCACGCCCATCAGGTAAACAATCACAGTTGAAGGAAAAAAGGTTAATTAAAAAAAAAAAGAAAGAAAGAAAGAAAGAAGCTAATATCGTCTATCGGGCTTTATCTGTGGCCCGGCTGTCGCTGTGTTTACCAGTACAATTTTAGCACAAATGAGCACACAGTCATACGTGTCTTTGCGTCTTTGTCGTCTGAAAGGGTCAAGACACATAGGCTGTGCCTGTGTGAGGGAGTTTCCTGAGTGAAAGAGCAGAGGCTGCGGCTCTGCTGCGGTTTCCCCTCAAGCCGGGGAACAACGGGGTAGACGTGAGGGAGCGAGGTGGGGTCAAACTTTTAAAAGTGAGTCACTGCCTTAACTCCTCACACACACACACACACACACACACACACACACGAGCGCGCGCACGCACCAGTTTGTGGCTGTTTTATTGCAGGTCGGTTATCCCATAAATGCCACACAAATCTCTACATGAGCTACTTAATGTCCGAGCCTGTGAGGGTACACAGCAGACCTGACTGCACCTCGCTGCTTCTCTTACACTGCTAATGTGTGTACCGCCCGTATCACGTTTACACATGGGAAGGCTTTTCCCTAAAAGGTTCACATAAGGCAAAGTGAAAAGAGAAAAAAAACAATATATATATATATATATATATCTTATGACTCACCTCAACCTGTGCCCAGGCTCTGAAATATAAACCTCTGACTTTTCTAACCCATCTGCAACTCTGCGGAGGTGACTGGATAGTTCTGATTTATTATCATTATTATTATTATTATTATTATTGTTATTATTATTATTATTATTATTATTATTAAAAAAGCAACTGAACCTTTATGAATTTATACGCCAAGATGCACCTATTTGAAGTGTTAAATTCTTATTTTTGTTACAGAATTACATCTAATGTATCTGCTGCAGCCACATTTCAAACTTGAAAAAAAGGAAAAGCAATTTCATGTTCATACCACGCAAATCTTCACAGCTGTATCCAGTTTTTAGAAGCACACTAAAGAAACATGTAACTGACGCGGGACGCACTTTCGTTCTTTTCCAAGCGAACATCCACAGCGTTTTAGACATATGGCGCCGTAAAGCATAAATCTGTGTAAAACTGTCACGAATGATCCTCACTGTTATTTGAGATTAACCACAGCCCTCTTTGAAGTGAGGGGACCTAGAGTGTCTGAAGAAGTGGAATAAAACTGGTAAATCGGTAAATATAAATCAAAAACACTTCATTTTTTCTCCACCGTTTGATGTTTTTATCTTCATCGTGTTAACATTGATGTCACGTCAAACTTGCTCACGTCACTGGAAGAGAACGGTGAAAGGGGATAAAAGGGAATCAAACTCGTGGCACTAAAATCAAACATGTGACCGCGTTTGTGAACGCATCAGCTGACGCAAGCTGAATCGGTGACTATTCTAGGTGTTTGTGTGTTTTATTTAAGGCCTTTTTTCAAAGGAAACAACCAAGTAATTTAGGATCAATCTCAGTGAAGTGAAGGCGTCCTGTCACAGCCTGCAGTTGACCAAAACCACCAACAGGTGTCATATCTCCCCAAGTACACATGGGGAGTGTGTGCAGAGTGAAGGGCTACCATACAATGAGGCCTTTGTGTGGTTCCGGGTGCCAGCCGGTGTGTCCTCGTGTCCTGTTTCCCTCTAATCTTCCTTTGACCTTTCAGGTGACGGCTTTTCTTTCACCTTTTCCCCAAACCAGTCTTCTTTGAGGAGATTATCTTTGAGCTGCATCAGAACCTTGCTGATTTTGATGACACGACACACACACACACACACACGCGACGCCATGATGGGAAGTGTCGCTCGCGGCTAGGTCAGTGCTGTGTGCTCGCCGTTAAACCGGATTGTGTAAACTAAAAAAACTAAAAAAAAGAAAAAAACAAACGGTCAGTGAATGAGTCAGAAAGTGAGTCAAATTCCAGGATAGAGCCACCAGCCAGCAGTGTGGTGGCTTTCACACACACACACACACACACCAACACACACAGAAAATACAAATACATATCAAAAATAATCAAATGATCTCACCTGAATGTTGGGTCCAATTCGGAAATTCGGTTTCCAATGGCGGGCGAGCCTGTGAACGAAAGACAAAAAGAGAGACATGAACACACTTTGGTATCCACACACACACACACACACACACGCACACACACACGCCAAGGTGTCCATGTAGAGCTCAGGTCATGAAGCTGCCAAGCAACTCCTTGAGTGTGTCATTAAGGCTGATGTTAACATATGTTAAAGTGATCAAGGCTGAGAATACTGCGGCCGAATTTAGACAGAATAACTATATTACCATACACTGGTGAGCCTGTGCTTCAGCAGAGAATTACCAATGCTGTGTCTTTTATTACAACTTTACTTTTTAACTTCCTTTAAAAAAAAAAAAAAAAAATTACCCCCCAATTTGAATTTCTGCAATTAGTGATATATTTTTTTTTAAATGATGGTCTAGTTTAAATGTTGAAATTGAAAAGTGCTAGCTATTTAAGGAAGTACTTTAACACGTAGACCTGGACACATTCAATTCCGCTGCAGATAAAATAAAATAAAAATTTTAATCTGACTTTTTTGTTCTTGGTAATTTTTATTTAAAATGTTTAATTGTAATGTTATATATTAAACAAAGTAAATATATATTGAAGGTCTCTTTCTCTCTCTCTCTCTCTCTCTCTCTCTCACACACACACACACACACCAAAGCAAAAAGTAATAAATATAGTATAAATTCAATACAAAAAATACGGGGTATATTGTAAATATTTTTTGCTGTGTAAACACTTTGCTGACAAAAATAAAATAATAATAATAATGATAAAAAAAATCTGTGTGTACTGATACAAAACTATAATAAATAACACACACACACACACTGAACACACACTAAATGACACGTGTTTCGCAACCTGCACATTTTTCACACAAGTTTTTTCCTGATTTCTATTTAAATCCTGCAAAAAACAAAAACAAACATGCACAAACACACACACATAAAGTGAAAAAAACCATAATATGTCGGTATCTCATTACTCAACTGGTTTGCTGTTGAAGAAATTAAAATTCGTTCTTTACACCACCACTGAAATAAAGAGAAATGTGTCTTTGGATAATGATCAGCACTTTAACTACGTCTGTGTGAGCTTTCAAAAAATGCGTTTTCACTGCAAGTGTGTGCCTCAAATGCACCTGTGTGTACGTCTGTGTGGCTGTTTGTAGTACAAGCATTGTGTGTGTCTGTGTGTGTGTGTGTGTGTGTGTGTGTGTGTGTCTGTGTGTCTGAATGCTCAAAGGAGGAGGCTGTGCCCTGCACTCGTCGGGAGAGGCGTGGGAACCCCATTCATCTTAGGGAGCCAGGGTTCATTGTGGGGTACATAACATCAAATGTGTCTGGCTGTTTGGCTGAGGCTCAGAGTGTGTGTGTGTGTGTGTGTGTGTGTGTGTGTGTGTGCGTGCGTGTACGCACACTGCATATCTGGTAAACTATGTGGTGTGATTGTCTTTATGCTCAATTTTACAAATGTCCTTCAGTCGTTCAGTCGGTTGTGTGATGTTCCGCAAACACATTGAAAGTATTTGTTTGGAAACCAGACACACAGAAGATTTTAGGGTCTAAAACTGCAGTTGTTTATTTATTTTCTTCTCTTCTACATGAATCAGTGCACGACTCCACTGTGATCGACTGTACCTTTTGGCCCGTTTTGTGTGAAAATGTGTCTCTGTGTGGGATCGTCTAGATAAAATATTTATTTTTTCAAGGATTTGAAGCAAATATAGGCGTCTTTCGTATTTATTCGTCGCCCAATTCGAGTCAGGATAGACATCACATGTGAAATTTTTTTTTTGTGTTACGAAAATCTTTTATCCTCATTCTAAAGGCGGGTTGATTGTGACGGGGAGCAAAGTACCATAGAAAATAAAACCACTTGAAGTCACATCCGTGTGACTATACTGCAGTTTTTAATGCTGCACCTCGTGAACAGGCTGCCGTCCAGCATTATTATATAATTTCACCTGGCGGCGCGTCGCAGAACAGGTTTTTGAACACAACAAACACGTGACGCGATGTCACGGGTTTCCTGCCTGGGTGACAATGATGGTGGAGCTCGCGCCAGTCCCTGAGGTGTGAGCGTGGCGGATGAATAGGCCTGTCAAAAGCAGGATGTAGGTGGGAAGACTCGAGCTATCTGCGATGACTCACACTGCCTCCACTCCTACCTAACGGTCATGGTTAGCTCTGATGTGCTGGGAAGTTCTACACGAAGCCACATCAAGAGGCAATGTGAGAAGAAAGGTAAGATTTTCAATTGGCGCTGGTTCGGAAAAAAAATGATCGATGGACGTCACGTGTGCGGATACGTGACTGGGTGGCACTGACGAGGGGTGTGGCACGTTGAGTTCTTGAATTATGAAGAATGTATGATACAATACAGTACAGCTCGATGACTTACTAATGGTCGAAGCTGATTTGGCCGACACTTTCAAAGTGTAAAATAAGGGGAAAAATATATATTTATGTTAAAACATTTTACACCACTTTGAATTTACCTGTCCTCAAACCTTACGAACGAATGAGAGAAAACACGTAAACGACCGGAAGCGCTTTGTCTCATTTAATCGTGACGTGATGGAAATAAAAACAAATCCTTGAGTCCTTGAGTATTATTTAAGAATGACAAATAATATGTCTACAAGCGCCGTTTAAGCTATTTTAAAAGTGATGTGTGGCCACGTGTCAATGATGACCCATTTTTTCAACATTGCATTTCCGAAGCACATTTTCACCGAAATTTTCCCGACAACAATCGCTGTTAGTAGTTTTCTGATAGTTCACCTAGAAAGAAAAGAGAGGAGGGAGGGACAGAGAGAGAGAGAGAGAGAGAGAGAGAGACAGAGAGACACACACAGAGATAGAAAGAGAGAGAGCGTTGCGGTGGGGCTCGGCCTTGTGTAGCAGGCCTTGTCTGGCCCTCAGCCCAACATTACAGCTCGGGTCCCTCTCTGCTCCCTCCAAAACCATCTCTCTTTCACACGCACAAAAGCCAACCTGGAGTGCAAAACTGCAGGTAAGAATGCAAGGGAGGACGGATTAGTTTGGTTTTGTCCCGAAATTCAAAGCCAAGCCACATTTCACCCCCCCTGGTTTGCCGATATTTAGTGGAACCACCTCTCCCTGAATAGTCCCGTAGCCCTGAAGGTAACGACACGCAGACACAATGTACAACACACACAAGTTCGTGGAGATCGGATCAAAGTAAGGCGCTTACACGGCTGTTTGTTTCGTATTTAAGTTGAATCGTTCTGTCGCGAGCACACATCTGCACGTGGGAAGTAATAAATGCCCACATATAAACACACATTTACCTCCACACCCACACAGACTTACCCACTGAGTCTTTGAGGGAGCAGGCACACACACCACAGCCATCAGCTATCTGGAGTGAAGTGCTGAAATCTCCGCCGCTCATTGTGCCAGATCTCTCGGAAGCTGCACACAGTATGTCCACATATCCTCTCTGTAGAGAAGGGCAGAGAAGAGACTTGGATTCAGTCACACAGCTCTGCACTCCCTGCAAGGAGTAGGCGGGCACGCCAACGAGAGACCCATTCAGAGTCCCAGCAAGTGCCAGCCTCCCTCTGAGCCTCAACGCCTTGTCTATTTGTCTGTCTGCCCATCTGTCTGCCCCTCTGTCTGGGTTTTTACCCTGTCGATGTGGCCACCTCACCCCAAACCCGTTTCTAAGCTGCCGGTCATCTGCCTATCCTCAGCTAACTGATTTGTAATATTTACAAACTGGCTGCCCTCTCTCTCTCTCTCTCTCTCTCTCTCTCCCTCTCCTGTCTGCCACCTCCTCGTCCTAGACTGTCAAGGCCCGCCACAATGAGGGGGCCATGTGGGTTTCCCATGGAGTCGCGTGTTCCTCCCGTCTGGCAGTTAACAAGGCTTTGAATGAGGAATGTTAGCAAACAGAGCTGCTGAATGTGGGGTGAATGCTATGCCAGGCAGCCAGTCAGATCGCAGCACTGGCCCAGGCATATGAATAATGCAGAGGACTTGACAGGGAGGAGAGGAGGGAAGGCTCCGCCTCCCACCGCCCCTTCCCAGCTCCACCCACCCCTCCTTCTTTTCCCCGCTCGAAACTCAAATGCCTTCACGGGAGCAAGACAGCAGAGAGGGGGTGGCGGGGTGGGAAAAGATTCAAGATCTCTGCTGCTACTCAGTCATGCAATAAAAAAAAAAGAAAAAAAAAAAACTCCTGCAAGAGGAGAAGAGTTACACATGCACACATGTAATTACTACAAATCAGACTACAAATCACTTCTTGAAACATGCCACTTTTTCCCCTGTCATTGGGAGCTATCTCACTCTTTTTTGGCTTTTTGTGTCTTTTGTTTGAAATTGGCACCTGTCCCAGAAAAAGCCCCGTTACTGCTCCGCCCTCCTGCTCCCCTTTCACTGAAGACTGCCCACGATAGAGAGAGGGAGAGAGAGAGAGAGGGCGCGCGTGAGGAAGAGAGGGTGGGGCAGAAAACCCAAAAGAGGGAGAGATTTGGAGATGGAAAGGGTGGAAAGGGAAGGTGGAGGGCATAAGAGAATAGGAAAATACACGAGAAATAATCTGTTGAAATCAAGACACAAGCAAAGGCGACGTGAATTCAAACAGCTGCTCGAACGACACGCTCAACACAAACTGCCGCCTTCGTCCTCGGCTTCGGGGAGGATTCGAGAGAAGAGGGAAGCATGGCGAGCAATCAAGAAACACGTGTTCAAAAAAAAAAAATCCTTTGCATCACAGCAGGGTAGACACCAAAGACACCGATTCTGCTCAGTCCAGTTAACTCTATGTCACAAGAGACCAGAAGAAGCAAAAAAAAAACTGACCAAATTCAAGTGATCAATGCCCTCGGAGTGAAGCAGACGCGGGTCCCCAAAGACATATCTGAAAATGGCGCAGCGTTGTCGAAGGAGAAGTGAAGCAAAGCCACTTGTTGCATGATATTGAGGAGCAGATCTTGCAGACAGAAGTTAGAGCAGACAGAGGGTTAAAATTCTGGGACTGGGAGTAGTAAAAAGAAAAAAAAAAAAAAAAATCCCTCCCTCTTTTGGCACAGACTAGCTAAAGGGGAGGGCCCGCCTGTAGAAATAGCAGCAGAGCGTTTTTCCCCTCTTTTTTTCCAGAGCAGCAGCGTCCTAGTCTACCCTCTCGCATGTGGCCGGGACCCAGGGAGAGAGGAGGAGGAGGAGAGCGATGGATAGAAAAAGAAGCTAGAGCAGAGAGGGGAGGGGGCGAGAGAGGGAGGGAAGAAGATCTGTGAGTGGAGGAGAAGGGACTCAGCTGATGATGAAACACGGACGTGTGGGTGTGCGTGCACGCTACACGGTTTTATCACTGGCCCAGCACGACGTGCGTGTGCACGAGGCGGACGGGGGCGGGTGGGTTTGGCGGAGGTGCTTCTCCTGAGGAGGAGAGTCTCAGCAAGCGTACACTCTCCAATGGTCAACGGATTCTGAGACAGCTTGTGACACCTAACTTTAAGATTCACGTCAAACATTAACAATGTGTTTTTATCTCAGAGCTGCTGCTGCTGCTGCTGCTGCTGAGTTTGATACCAGACATTCGTATTTGACCTCCAAGTCCTTTATTAGAACATTTTCGAGGGGGCAAATTAAAGCTGTCGCAGGCACCTTTTAAATGTCCAAAGAGGGAAGTCTGGCACGATCGCAGACAAACATTGTCTTGATTACGGCTTCTTTCTCTTGACCACAGACATGTTAATGGGTTAAAAAGCTACAGTGACTGTTCTGGCAGCCAGTCAAAGCCAGATAAGCACCTGGGTGCGACTGCCCTACCATGATTGCAACAGTGAACTGTGCTGTGAAATCCTGTTATATTTACCGCAGTGTGCCCGCCATGTGCTGTTACTAGGCCACCCTTGCCTCGTTGCGAACTGCAGTTGTCCTCCTGTACGCTGCTGATGACTCTGCTCGTGTCCTGCACCCTCCTCCTTCCCCCTTTCGCTTCTCAGCCTATTCTATCTCCCACCCTTTCTTGTCCTTTCAGTAGCACTGTTACAGGCAACAGTAATAAACAGCCCTTCTCTGAACAGCTAGTGTTAATTTCAGGCTGCATGAGGAGGACCTTTTTTATGTTTCTGTGCCAGATACCACCCCTGCTGTCTCTCTTTCGTTCCCTCTCTGTCTCGCTCTCTCTCTCTCTCTCTCTCTCTCTGCCGGTCTCATGCACACCTACCAACCACTGCATCAGAGAGCTGAAGGTTATTCTCACCCGTTTGGTTTCCCCCCCAACTTCTGTCCTCCCAAAAATCTCCAAATGCCTGCAATGCCCCCTAGTTGTTTGCAACAGATTCCCTCATGGCAAAAAAACAACAACAAAAAAAAAACAAAAAACCAACATCCTCTCATTTGGACGCCATTCCCCACCCCTCTTGTCTTCTCTTTCCCAAAAGAAACCCAGAACTCCGCACAGGCAAATTTTTTCCCCTCCTCTCTCCCCCAAAGTAGCAGCCGCACAAAAGAGAGGAAAAAGGGAAAACCATCCAAAAATCGACGGATCTCGCATCACCGAGCACGACTAACCGGTCTTGATTTCAATCTTTAATGCTCACACAAACCTACAGAGAAAATCCATGCATTGAGGTTAAAGAAAAGGTGGGAACATCTCTTCATGTGCACTTTTACACTTGTACACTTTTCCCCACATGTGTTTTTAAACGTAAACAAGACGACAAAGAGCAAAGCAAATATTAACGATTCAGTGGCAAACTAACATGGCTGCTTGGTTCAGTGCAGCCTCTCCTACTTCCTCACTCTAAGGCTTGGATGTTGAAAAAAAAAAAAAAGAAAAACGGCGTTATGGCGCTGTGTGTGTTTCTAACTTAGAGGACAGACCCAGAGAGAGAGCGAGAGAGAGAGAGAGAGACACAAAGAGAGAATGCACTTGTCTTGCCTAGCTCTCCCCAGCTTTCCATGGTCTCAAACAAAACTGTGTACTGCTGCACTATCCGCACATCAAAAACACAACACATAAACACGGACACTTACACACACGAAGTGAGACAGAAAATCTGGTGACTCCAGGTGTTTTAACGAGAGGATTTTGGTGCATACAACCAAGACACAAATTCACCCGTGTGCCTTGAAAAGACAAACAGATTGCGCACCGAACAGTGATCCGGCCGATTCCTGTGACGTCACATCTCGCCACGTCCCTGAGCCAATTGCAATCTGCCGCACAAACACAACCAAGTGTTGTGCCGCATATAAATTAAACAATAATGCAAACAAATGCATGTTTCATTTGCAATTTGAAGACTCCCTTAACCTCCCATGTCTATCTAAGCCACTGTTACTGCTAGTCAGTTGTTTACCATCTAACATGTGGCAGGAATTCAAAAAACTTGGCAGGGCCTGTTGCACCGTACGTCGTGGAGAGTTCATTTGAGGATACAGCTCTGGTTTTGGCTCAGCTGCCAACTTCTGACACTGTAGCCCTCTGCACACGGCCTCACCCCAGCAGGAGCGGCCTGTGTAATGCTGCCATTGATGAAACACCAATATTAACCTCTTTTATGACACCTCCAAGAGTCCACAACTACAATTCTTTTAATCCACCTCCTTTACCTTCCGATTCAAACCAACCTGTGACCTCATTACTGTTGATATTTGACTTGCATGCAGATCATATGTTAAGGCTTTGCATAGTTCAGCTGAAGACAACCATTCAGTTTCTGTAGCACAATTGTTCACATTTCAAAAATAAAAAAAACACAACAGGTTTGAAAGAGGGTTTATAAATACTGTATGTAAATAACCTTATCCCAGTTAATGCGTCTATGATACACGGCCCAGGCTGCACAGTGATACCATGGACATGAATGTCATATTGAGTTATGGTTCACTAACAAGCTAAAACAATAGAGTCGTTGACTCACTGCCCTTATCAGGCCACTGGCACCTTCACCTCCTTATGAATCATCCCTTGAATCCATTGCTACAAATATAAGCAACCAACATTCTCAGTTTATCTCTCACACACACACACACACACACACACCACATGATGCACATTTGAGAATCACCCACAAAATATTTGATATTGAGAGGCAAAAATATATCCAGCACAAACAACTACATTTATTCTAAGTAGACAAAACAAATGTATAGATTTGGCTAGAAATCAGATTATTTTTGGAAAAAAATACGAAACACTAGCCATTCCTGTAAAACACAAAAAAATAAAACATATATAACACCAAACATGCAATCTTTTAATTTTAGCTGTGATCATTATGCAGCTAAATAAGTAGAAATGTCTGGGAATTCCAGTCGAGGGAGATATGCTCCCTCTGTTGAGTACTTATGTGAATATATGGCATTTTAAATGTCAAAGTTCAAGTCTTCCTCGAAAGCTAATCACATTGTCCTGAAGGATAATAACTCACACATATAATCCCTATTGTGCTAAACCCCTATAAATTACAGACATCTATACATTCCCACTCGCGTGCGCTTCCTCCTCTCTGCCGTGACCAGAGCGGCGGGCCCGCTCTTTCTCTTTCGAGGTGGTCTGTGGAGGGGCCCCACTGCAGCACGCGCCACGACAACTTCTCTATTACAGCCGTGACCCCTAAGGTCAGACCCTGAAGGGTTCCGAACAAAGGCCACGACCCCAGGGTCAGAAGTGTAATGCCAGGGGCAGGCTGGGGAGCGACGGCAAAGGGAGCGTGCTGTTTGCTTTGAAAGGTAAGGATCACTAACACAGAGGCCTAATAAGGATTAAGGGGCCGTACCCTTACGGATGTTACTCTGGGGCCTCATCCATCAGTCTCTATTAACCTCTGTGACCCCCGGCGGCCATTATGGGGCCACAGGTCAAAGTCGCACACACTGTGGAGCCGTAAAAACTAACATTGCATGCAGTTTCTGACACGGGTGCCGCTGATTACATGGACAAATTGTTTCAAGAGTTTAACGCCTTGTCAAATAAGACAGAGTCCCCCGCTTGAGGAGTTTTGTTCAGGAAGTTTTCCTTGGCGCAGTAGTTAAGGAGTTAAGGAAGGTACTAGAAAGTAGAATGCAGTGATCACCTATCAGGTTATCTGTGGCAGTGAAAAAATAAAAGACTGGCAAGTGTCATTATAAAAAAACCAAAAACAAGATAAATAAATTAATTATAAATAACACGTTGGAAAATGTCAAAAGTACAGAATATTTATTTCTAATTTGATTAAAAAATAAAATAAAAAAAGCAGCAGGGAGTTTGGTAAAACTTTGTTAAAGGCAGGTGAGCAAGAAACAAGAGCTCCACAAAATGGAGGACAGGAGGAGACAACATGGCGGTCGAAAAAGTGCAGTCACCTCACACACTTTGGCAATAATTTGAAGAGTCACGATAAAAAACTTTGCACATTTCATAACATTAATATTTGTAAAGAAACATTTTTTCTTTACAAGACAAATTCCAAAAATGTAATTGTGCAACAACTTAACTGCATGAGAAACTTAATAAATTGTTACACAGAGTCTAACCATCTGCAGTGTGTCAGGGACGAGGAACGAAGTGTCCACATACACGCAACTCTTTTTATCCTCTTTGACTTCTTTATATTATATTTAATAATTCCTTCTTTTTTTCCTCAAAAACATGTTTTGGACCCAAAGTGTTTCCGAGTTGTTTTAGAGTTTAGAAGAAAATGCCTATTTTCTACCAGAATGAGGGGGGAAAAAGGAAACTCAGTCTAATTTAATAAAGAATTTATTTTACTATAATGTCACTGAATATGCTAAATATTAAAAACACTTATTGGAAAAACAAGACCCGTAAGAATGTGTGTGTGTGTGTGTGTGTGTAAATCTTCACATTTAGTTTAAGTAACAAAAAGTATAAATCAAGCCACATTGTGGATAGTTAATAATTCCATGTAAACCATTAAACAATGCATTTAGTAAATATTAAGGAAAATTCAGGGGATATTATTATTTTTCTCTCTTGATTTATTTTTTCCCCCAAAAAAAACTCTGAATGCATTTATGAATCCATTAAAAAAACTTTCTGGACAGGATAGATTCGGAATTATATCCAATAATCCAATCTAATAAGAATAAGCATTTAAAGTCGTTAAATGTTTCCCCTTTTTTCCAAAAAGAGGAGAAACTTTGATTGTTAAAATGTTCTGTGCACTTCAAAAGAAAGTGATGATAACCTTGTTTTTCCTGTTCTGCTACACAGGATTTATTTATTAATACATTTAATTGTGACCTCTTTTAATTAAAAGTGTGTGTGTGTTTAAAAAACACTTCCTTTTATTTAAAATGTAATCAACAATAACTGATATTAAAAATCTATTTTATTATTACTATCAAAAAATAGAATATGGAAATTCTATCAGCTACGATAGCCTCAGTTTCAGATTAACAAAGGGAATTTCTTCTTCTTTTTTTTTTTACTTATGCCGGAAAAGAAATATAGAGAAGGCTGCTATCCAGGCTGTCACTTCATGCTCTTGTAAAATGAATTTAAAGCCTTTTAAAAAATGGTAATTACTAAAAATCTGTTGCCACATGCCAAGAAAATAAGTGACTACATGTTTCAGACTTTTTGGTCAGAGTGTGTGTGTGTGTGTGTGTGTGTGTGTAAAACTATTAAAACTATAATATAAAATCCTCCTTTTCAAATCCGACTGTCATTACTGCATATTGCTTGAAGCCGACAACAAGAAATGCTTTTCATTAATTCATATTCAAAATAGAAAGGCGTAAATATAAACGAGTGCATATATAGAATTCCTCTGCTCTTCAAAAAACGATTTAGTAAATATGCACAAGCATGAATAGCAGCAGAGGGGGAAAATCTAAATACATTTATTCGATCTCGAAGGTCTGCGAGATCAAAATAACTTTCGCAGGTGTTTTCTGAATACAAGCCCCTCATTTATCAAGGACACTGAGTAAGCATGCTGCTTCTGATGCATTTCTTTGGTAATTATTAAGCCACTCACCTCTCAAAACCGAATGTCTCTGTGAGGAGGAAGCCCATTCGGCAGCAGAGCAAAGGTTAGAGGCAGAGGAGAAATGACATGGACCAGAACTCGCGACATATGTGTCCTAACCTGCTTTTAAAGCACCCAAACAGACAATAAATCCCACACTCACAGTGCTATGATAGCCTTGCAATTTGTCCCCTTTTTTTTTTCTTCTTTTTTTACTTTGCAAACTGTTTCTCGTTCCCGTACAGACAGAGCTTTGGGAGAATCCTTGTCATAATTTCAGTTAACCATGAAACTCCCCGACAAGGTCACTTTTGTCACATTTATTGGAAAATGTGGATTCTCATTTAGCTCAGAGTTCCCATCTTGGGGATATTAAAGTCACAGAAATGACAGAAATGTTTATCAGGCGGGGGGGGGGGGGGACAAGGACAAAATCACCAAAACACCCATTGCTCACTAATTTGTTAGAACACATGTAAAGAAAACCTCAATTGATAACACAAATATGTCTGCAATCTGTGCTGCCTTGGTGTTCTTTGAGCGTGCATTTAATAGATTTTAAATATAAGGCATCAATATCTTCTATAGTGCAAGAGGACACAAAGGAGGAAGAAAATGCCCTGAATGTGAAGTCAAGTGCTCTAAATGCAGAAAAAAAGTAAATTACAAACTGCAGACATGCATAAAATAAATTAAACATATATTTTTAGAAGCTTTTTTTTTTTTTTTTTTTAAACTTACCCTCCTGCTTCCCCCTCCCATTTCAAACACACACACACACACATACAGCTACCCAGGTTCCCATCTACTTACTGCTCATATTTCGGTCCATCTCTCATTAATAAATGATTACTTTTAGGCTCTTATCAAACAGCCAGCAAACACACAGGTCTCTGGCTCTCTCAGGGAGTGGAACCACCTCTTAAAGGGTTTCGGACCTGCTGTTGGTTCTATTTAACGCCACGTCACAGCAGCACTGCAGGCTGGATGGTCCAGTCTTACCTAGCTCAGCCCAGTTAGGAGCCATTCCTGTAGTGGTGGTGCAGAGAGAGGGTGCGGGGGGGCGGGATAAGACATGTATTTTTTATTTTCTTTTGTTTTTTTTAAATATATATTTTCTTTTAAATAATTTTAACTGCAACATCTCTGTCCTTCCTCCTGTGCCTGTGATTTCCCCCTCGTTTCTCTTCTCATTTCCCATAAATCAGCCACTCCTCTGACTGAGTGACGGCATGTTTGTTTCAGTCACACGTGTCCAGTTTAGATGACTGAGGGAACGCAGGACGGCTCAGAACAAAACAGTGTTTGTCTTATTTTCATATCTAGCACAAGTATGCACACACACAAGCTTCCAGCTACACACACACACACACACACACACGTCTGTAGTTGTTCTGGTTAACGTGCTACTTTATAAAAGCAATATTAACTATTTTTCTGACATTTGCCTGTAAGGTTTATTTATATAGGAGTCCATTTCAATATATGTATATATATATATTTATTTTTAATTGCTGCATCACTGTGGTTTAATGGGAAAAACATGTCCCAGACTGAGTGGGGGCTTGATGTGTGACTTAATGATCTACTCAAGGACACCTATGTAGCACACTAAAATTAAAAACTGAGGAGTGATAATGGGTCGGAGCATCTCCTAACTGCTGCAGCCATCAAGGCCTGATGCTCGTGATTTATCTTTAATTGGATTTTATAGAGAGGTCTCCCAGAGGGAGGCGGCAGTCTCATTTCTGAACTGACCCTATAAACTTCACGCTAAATGTACAGACATATAAGCAAATTTGACGAAGAACACAAAGCCGAAATGTGACCTGCGTGATTATTGTTTTGTAAATATGGCCATAGAGAAAATATTTGCCTGCATATTTATTAAATATATTCTACATGAATACACCGAGTACTTTTCCTAATAAAGGCTGACCTCAATATGAACACCACATCATTTTAAGAACTAAAACAGGCATTCATTTTCCTTAACAACGGACAACAAATCATTTCTTTGGAGAAATTAAACATAATACAAACATTTAACTGTCATATTTATATTATACTGTGTTTCTTTTCTAAATATATTTTCTCGGGGAGTTTTTTTTTGTTCACACAAACATCAAACACATAAATTACTTTGAACAACTGGCCCTCCTCCTACAAGTATTAACGCTCTGTGGTGTCTGATGCAGCATGCAGTGCAGCGAGAGGGGAGAGGAGACGCTGGCTCTCAGGGGTTAAGATGCTAGCAGTCATGTGCCTGTCGGCTGCAACAAAAGCCTGCCTATGTTGGGTGCATACAGATGGAGCGAGCTCCTTTGTGTGCAGTGTTTCACATGTCGCAGCCTCGGAGCTGCCAGGTCTGCCTCTCTGGGCCTGGCTGCAGGCCTAACTAGCAGCTTGTAGCACCTGATGCTGAGCTCACATTTTGCCTTTCTTTGGGCCTGCTAAGTTTTTAAAAGATAAATGGGACAGAGGTCCAGACAGTGGGGTCACACAGCCCAGTGCAAAACAATTGCAACAAACTGCAGAACAGCAGAGTGTGGCGCTGTGGCCCCGGCTGGCTCACATCAGCACGAGCGGAGCGACTGAAAACATGGCTCCCACACAGGTCGGCCAGAAAATTTTGATTTGTCCCTCCACTGCTGTCTGTCAAATATGTCTGGAGACATTTTTTTTTTAATGTGCCAATATAAATACAAACTGTGTATGTTTTAATCATGTGAATAGCTGTGCATACATACACTGTGTCTGTGTGTCTCTGTATTTTCTGTCACTACGTTAGTATACGCGGTGCTTAAACTCGCCAACGCCTGGAACGAGCTTTAAAAATCTCCTGATCTTTTAAAATGTTATCTCTTGATATACAGTTGATGTTGTCTCCTTTCTTTGTATACATTTAGTGTTTGAACTTCTGCACATGGGGATACAGCTTGTATATCCAGACTTTTTGGTGCCGTTTATTAGCATGTTAATATTTTACAAAATCTCTATCAACTCGAAGTGAGCTTTCACATCAGTGACAGAATAGACTTGAGGTTTCGAGAACCAGTGGATACACATCTAAAGAATATCAAACAATAGCATGCTGTCGACAGTGAGACATAAACAATATTTATAAAGCTCATGTCTTTCTCAGACTTTACATGATCAATCGCACATTTCAAAAACATTTCAAGCTGTGGTTACTATATAACAAAGATTTGAATGGAGCATTAAACTTCATATTATTATACATATGATACACGTGACGTCTCGAAGAGAATGTTACTGTGGTCATGGTGTTTTTTGAAGGTTATTACTTTTCCATAGAACTACATTGTAAATGAGCTTCACAGCATACTCACTCAGGTGGATCCACTTACGCAGAGTGAGAGAGCAGGTGGGAGTTTCACTATCCAACCTGAGGACCCTTCAGCAGCACACCTGCCCGTTAGGAGGAGGTAGCCTTTGACATTTTAAAAGCAGGGCGAGCACTGTGGGCATGACGATACATGGCAGTGGAGCAACAGTTTAAAAATATCACTGTGTTCAATTTCTTTCATCGATGCAAAAGTACTTTTAGCTATTGAAAGTCACAAGTGAGCTTTCTGAGTGACAGAGGCGGCACTCAGAAGTTAGGAGCACGAAAAGTTAATACCACTGTCCTTCGAAAAATGATCATAAATCTTTCATTCTCTATTCTACTCAAATGGCCTTACAAGGATAGACTAAACTTGTGTAAGGATCGACAGTGGGCATAATGGTTTCACAATTTACCAAGATAATTTACTTGAATGTATGAAAATAATTCATATTCACCATTTGAAAGACGTTATTTCGAATAATATCATTGAAATAAAATCAAAGCAGTGTCTGCTTTATCGAAGAAATTTCTATTGTTTGTAGTCACTGTTTTGAAACACTCCTTGTTGGCTAGTTTAGGGCTGCTAGCCCTAAACTAGTTTGAACTACTTCAGTCAAGAGCCTCCGCTAGTTTCCATTGATATGCTACCAAAGCTGCAGAGACATTTGTTTGTTGACGACAATGTGTCAAGTTCCCAGGGACGAAAAGTACCTAACTAAAAAGGCCTTCAAACTAAGTGTGACTTTCATGTGATTATCATTGGCACAATTGTGAGGTTTCCGCACTTGTTGTCAAAGCTGCGATGAGCTGCCACATATCCTCTCATGTGGTTCTACAAACTTTATTTAAGATTGTTTCACTTAAAATAACTTAACAGGATCAGGAAATGAAACTGCAAACCTACAGACTCAAATGTTTCGTCTGTGTTATCTGTTTCGATAACACGCACACAAAAATCCCTCTCTTTTACTTAAACACGCTCCTGCAATAAGTTGCACATTAAGGAGACATTTGTCAGAACAGAATAGAGAATATTAGCCCCCATTTTCTGACCCTGACTCCCTGCTGTCGCCGCTCACGTCCTACAACGCACACGCATGTGTACACACGAATACTGTAAACACCACATGCTTGAGTTATATACTACCAGGACAAGCCAGCTGGGAGCCTGACAACCACAGCGATGGAGGAGACATGAGAGAGGGAGGGGGGGGGAGGAAGGTACCCTAGTGTGTTAGTTTTCTGCCAGGGAGTCCCTATTGACCTGTTAAACCTTTGTGACTGGAACAAATGCAAATGGCGCTGACTTGTTCACACAAAATACTAAAGGCCCATTCAAATGAGGCCCCGGGCCACAATGCAGCAGTGGCCGAGTGCTCTGTGTGGAGGCAGCGCAGCCCCCAGTCTGAGAGAGCCAAAGACAGATTCTTCTCTTAGCCATTACACAGTTCATTTTAGTTGTTGTTACTACTTCTCTACTGCATGAGCACAGACACTAGCACACAAGGAAGTTACCTCACACCTTTTGCTGTAATTCTGCTCGGGCTAAATGACTTTAACTTTTACACTGCACTGAACTTAACCCGTTAATTGTCTTGAATGTAATAATGTGTGAGTGGATGCACAAACTGTTCCAGTCATGCTTGATAATTTGACTCTGCTTAACCCACCTAGGCTTGTGCAAGGACACTTCTGGCCCGGAGTATAGAATAAAAATGATAGAGGGTGCGAAAAGAGACGGAGAAATACATTATTAAAAAAGGGCTGAATGCCTTGGGGAAAATATCTGATAGCAATTATACTTACGGTACATACATTGTGTTTCCAATTTGATTTGTGATACATGGGTTTAACTATTATTAATATAACAGTGAATTAGCACGAGATACCATCACAATGTTAAACGCTGTATGTTCAAAAGCAAGGATGAGAACTTAATAATTATCCATTACTGAAATAATTACCTGTTAAATATAATCCCTGTGTCAGATGTGCTGCATATCCCCAATTAAAGGCTTTGCGTTTAATAAATTCCTGTGTTAGATGTGAAAACGATTAATTGTTCAGCCCTATAATATATAAAATGATATTTTATGAAAGGCTACCCTTCCTTTTGATTCATCCTAATACAATAATGGTGAATTTATTGGTGAGGTATTTAACCATACTGCAGGAGCATGTTTGAGTAAGGTTGATTAAATGTGGCTAAGGTGTTTATATGCCACAGAAATTGGAGACAGCCAGACAGCCGAGTTGAGGTTTCCCCATAGTCAGAGAATGAACAATTCAAACGGAGATAGGAGAAACAAATGAGTTAGCCCACAATTTGGTGAACTGGGTTACAAAAACAAAATTCTTCTGCATGTAAACACAGACATAGATGGTACAAATGAAAGCAGTAGCCTCTAGTTTAGCTGGTTTGGTCGGAGTGGTGCGGCAGTAGACTAAAAATAAGTAGAAAGAACAGTAGGTTGTTGGATGTCATGGAGTGCCGTCTTGTTTCATCCTGTCTCTCCAATCAGAGATGATCAGATGCCTGAGGAGCAGCACATCTGGATAACACCTTCACTCAACTGGTTTTTGCCAAATCAAGGGCTGTTCCCAATAGTAGTGCACTGTGAATCTATAGGCTAAAGTAAATACAATGAATATGAAGAAAATGTGATTTATTATTGCAGATTTGTAAATATCTGTATGATTTATTTGACTCATTCCAATAATAGCTTCATAATAGCTGCGGTCTAAAGTGACAAAGTCCCTGCTTGATATTTAAGAAACTGAAGTCGGGAGGACAAACTCGCAGTGTAGGTCGTTCAATATTTATATAAAACAGAACATTAATCTATTGGGCTAGAGAACATGTCAGGCTACTCTTTCACTGACTGCCGAGTGTGACTCGACACCTGCAGAGGTCACACATGAGCTAAGTCTCGGCAGAGAGAAGGGCAGAGGAAGTGAAAGGGGGAAAGAAACACCGAGAGAGACACAGAGGTGACAACCAGGCTGCGGTCAAATAGCCAACGAAATGACATCCCATTTCCTTTCCTAACCACCTTTCCTCAAACTCTATGGAAAACATGATGTAAAGGAGAATGAAAAAGACAATCGGGAGAATTCAACACTTACTTAATTATGCCTCTGTGTACATCTCTAAAACATTCAATGAAGGACTTTTCTGCGACGGCATTTCATCAAAGATTGTTCAGAACCATCTATTCCATCTCTTTATAAAACTTCTGGCTCACTCTACTTTCTCACTCTTTCTTCTTTAGATAAACAGCATCTACAGCTACAGCTTGTTTTGTGAGCAGACGCAGCGTCTTAAGCCGAACCACACAGACACTGCAACTGTCTTAGACAATGATTAGAAGATGGTTTAATGTCTAATTCATGTTTCCCTCCCACAAATTATACTCCGTTTACTTACTTTGACAAGTTTCTTTGAATATTAAATACAAAGTGTGTGTAATGCAAAAGAATAAAACAGCTACAGATAACTTCATCTACTATATATGTTTTAATCCATACTTTAACTGAAGCAAAGCTGGTTAAAGTGTTTAAACTTAATCTGATGAAGAGACAGAAGAGCACTGGGGGGGTCAACAACTATTAACAACAAGGTAAAAACGACATACTGTAAATATAACACACAGAACTTTAGTTCATTATTTTCAAGTGAAGCTCCTAATGTTTCCAAACCTACTTCGTTGAAAAGCAATATGCCACTAACATACAAGAGTTAAACGCTGTGGTTTCAGCGAGGATCGAAATACAAACAACTGTTTTGTGAGCGAGTGTCACATGTGAGGAGGAGAGGGAGGGGCGTTTTCTTTCTTATGATCACGTAAGAGGAACATCAGGTTTTGAGCTGCCTGTGTGAACTCAGTGAACTTTTTTGAGCCTAATATTGATCTTACACGACTGCACCAGTGAAACTCCACCCATCTGGTAGTCTGTGCAAGTAAAAACAAACATGATAAAATACCTGCAACTAGGTTACAGATGGATACTGTATCCAAGTTAGTGTTTCATTTTGTCATCTGGAAAGCCTATAAAGATAAACATCACACTGTCCTCCGCAAACATGTGTCATGAATCCCTCTTGTGACTATTGTGTAGCATTGTTAAGCCTATAGAATAAACTAAGCTGCCCTTTATGAGTAAAAAGTTCTGTCTTACTTATAAGAAGCCTCAGGCTGTTGAGATAATCATCACACAAAAGAAAAGCCCAGTAATTATCATGCCACAAGTTACTTTTTCCCAAACTCTTATTCCTTTACATACAGTTTTGACAAGAGATCAGATTTTCAGCTTTTCATGTCCAGGTATTTACATCGAGATATGTAAAACAACTTCGAAGATCTCACTTTCAGAGAGACCAGAGGTGAGCTGTCTGAAACTGAGAGCAGCCATCCAAGAACGGGTGGGTTCAAACAAAAGGCGACTTGCTTAATTATGTAAATAACTTGAAACAATCTCTTATTTTACATTTATATCTTTACCTCAAACTTATAATGCTCCAAAAAGGGAGCCAGGAATTTTCTTTCCTGCATAAGGACAGTCAAAGTGCTGATGGTGTTGTTGGACAAACTGTGTTCATCACTCAAGTCTAATTCTGCTAATTACTGTCTATTAAAAACACTCTGGACATGAAACATTAGCCAGAGACAGTGAATTTGCGCATTAATTGTCTTCTGTCGTGCGTGCACTTACATTTTCACAAGAGATGGGGAACGATACCCAGATTGGACATTAGGTTTTCTTCTAATTTTTTATAACCCGGTTAGTCGCTTTTTGATCATTTTTTTAATTGTTTTTGTAAGAAATGTCTTGCAGAAAAAAAACGCAAAAGCAAAAGGGTTTAAATAAATGCGTTTTCGGTCACAAATCAGCATTTTGCAACATTTTAGAGGCACAGGAAACCTGACAGCCATAACTTTTATATCCTTTAAGCTATTCTGAAATGTCTTTGTAAGTAACAGTAGTGACCAAACGAAACATATTCTTTTTGTTTTAGCCGACATTTGTTTGCATTGGAGCTCCCATATACTCACCTGGTTTGCAGCATGTTGGCGTCACAGCTCCGCGTCGTCTTTCGTCCTCTGCAGACCTGCACCAAAACACGAGACACAGAAAAAAAAAATAATAATTAAAATCACAAATCAAAAAGTGAGAGAGTCGCAGTTCCACTGGGGGGAAAAATGATCGAGAGCTGTGATTGATGAGGACGTGTGGTGCACGTTTCTGGTGCAGGTTGTCCTAATACACTGTTCCAGTACAGACCGAGCACAAGACATTCTTAGTAGAACATTTGTGCCGTTACATGTCAGTGGTACTGGGCAGTGGACCAACTTCAGTTTATTAGATCTTCTTTAAAAACCAAACCAACCCTGTGCCTGAATTATAATCCTATATTAAATGCAGTGGCACGCGGTGCACTCCGTAATCACATCTATAAAAGCATCTTAAACCATTTGTCTTTGACATCAATAAAATGCAGATCATGCTGATCATTGATAGTGGCTCACATGCCTGGTTTGGGTATTAGTGTCTATCTTTAAGGTTGATCTATGCTGTAAATCATTTTAGGTGCATTTGACCTGTATGTTTTAGAAAAAGACAAAGTTCCAGTAATAGTTTATATTCCGAATTTAAAACACATTTAGTATCACAGACAACGTTGTGAGCCACTGTTTAAACTGTTGTTATGATAAGCCGACAAATACAAGTTATGTAAAGGCTGACATATGATCTTTGAGCAGAAAAAGCTAACATGGAATTATGCGCTACATGTATAAAAAAATATATTCTGGTTACTTTTTACTTTCTAGTTTCCTCTACTTATGTGACCTGTGATTTAACAATTAGAAACTATTTTGTGACTTAACTGTAAGTACAGCTGCAACTAACGATTATTTTCATAATCGATGAATCTGTTTATTATCTTCTTTATTAATTGAGTAATCGTTTGGTCCATAAAATGTCAGAAAATGTTCATCAGTGTTTGTCAAAGCTGGATATGATCAATCTGGAATGTCTTGTTTTGTCCACAAACCAAAATGATTCACTTTTAATGATTTCTTTGTTATATGGACCAAAGACATGAAGAAAATATTCACATTTAATAAGCTGAAACAATCAGAAATCTTGTTTTAATCATGAAAAGAGCTTCAAACGGAATAATCGATTATCAAAATTGTAAGTTTGCACTTTTTGTTGCTGAAATAAAGTTAAATTTCATTGAATTGTATACAGTGTGTATTTATTTGTTACATTTAACATAGTAAGAACATCATTTTAACATCAAGTTAAGCTTGACAGTAACACTTTATATTAGGGAACACATATTCACCATCAACTAGGTGCTTACTAACATGCATATAAGTAGCATACTCGCCCTTTATTAGTAAATATTAAGCACATATTAACACCTTATTTAGGGAAAATTTTAATTCATGTCATAATAGAGGTAGAATAAGGTGTTAATACATGCTTAATAATTACTAATAAAGGCCTAGTATGCTACTTATATATGTTAGTAAGCACGTAGTTAATGGTGAATATGTGTTCCCTAATAAAGTGTTACCAGCTTTACATATAAAAGGATGAGCCCAGTCTTCCACATAGCGAGGCATTCAGCCTATTAACCAAACATTGATACTCAAGCACAGGTATCAGTGTCAATGAAAATGTCAGATTGGAACACCCGTAAAAGAAAGGCAAATAATAAAACCCTTTATTGATTCACTTGCTGCCCTTTATGAAGGTCAAAGCACAAAATCAGCCACAGCTTTGTGCGAGGAAACGCGGGTACGGCCGATGCTTGAACGGATGTGTTCTGAGAGCAAATCGCCTCCTCTCCTGAACTGATACAAAGCTCTGTGCGTGCACAACAAACGAAGGAAATGAAAAGGCCACACTGCATTACTCCATGGACAGCTCAGCACTGCATCTCCACAGTTCGATGCTAAGTGTGTATTCATAAATATTTCTGTCATACTGCGGCAACAGCATTATGTCCTACTATGTTCCAGCTCAGTCTCGCAGACACATAGTCCTGTGCAAAATCTTAGGCCATTGAATTTGTCGTTTTATCAATGCTATAATGACCGTACGGTTTAATTATTTCTCAATCACTTTATTGGAACACATCCAGAAAATACGGGAAAGTTGTGCAGTTTAAAATAACAACATTTTCAAAAGAAATAAGAATATTAACAGCTTTTACTATCAAGTATTCAGTGTGACCTATACCCTTACACTTACACCCTAAAACTGGAGTGGAACCCTAATTAATATTGTGGGTAAAACCTGTGTTAGTCCTACTTTTTCATGCAGATAAATATCTGCTTGGAAAAAGGAAGACATGTTTGAGAATTACACACACACACATGTTTGGTATGAGTTAAACTTATTGACAGTTTGCTAATATATAAGACCAACTTTCAGTCACATCATTCCAATCCAGACAGACATAAAGACAAGAGAGCTGCTGGCGCCCTGAGACTTTTGCACTGCACTGTACAACTCAAACTGTAAAAAGGTTTTGCAAGCACATGAAAGAGGGTGAGTAGGTGGTTTCACTTAGAATATCTGGTCTTTTTTAATTCCAAAAAAAAATCCCCTTTTACTGCAATATGCTCACCAAACCTTAAAGACAAGATTATCGACAATAAGGGTTTGGGTCATGCAGTTTCATCATTTCTAACATTTGCTTTGGCCTATGTTTGAGTCTTGGAACAAATATCATCTGATATTAAATGTTGCTAAGAGCATATTTGTCATCCGTGACCTAAAACTGAAGTTCCAGTCTCCTTGAAAGATCATGTGTACAAGCTGCTTTCGATATGGTAGCCACTTTTAGCTTTTCTTCTTTTCATATTATGACAGCTACGACGGTGGCTCAGAGCTTCATCAGTGGCTTTAATAAAGCCAGTTGTTTGTGTAGGTGTTTTAGAACGTAGGCAGCTTCATTTTGCGGTAGGTACAAAAAAAACTTAACCGGAAGAACCTGCACTGCTCCCCACAGAGCCCTGCTTCATTTGCTTTTCGTCTCTCCTTTCCTCTCCCCCACCTCCCCACATTCTCACAGGACTCGTGAACTCTCTGTAAACTCGCCGATTCCCTCCAGAACACTGCCGTCTATCCGACATCTGACGAACTAAAAAATAAAACAAAAAAAGTGTGATAAAAGCTGAGACAGGCAATAACGTATAGTGAACAAAGAGAAGAGGGAGGGAAAAACAGAAAGAGAGAAAAGCAGACCAGATTGCAGAGGGCTGAATCAATGCAGAGGCCTGGTCTCTTTTTTTCCCTCCCTTCTCTTTTTTTTTTTTTCATTTTTTTTCTTTCGCTCTCAAATGATTCACAGTGGAAAGAAAAGGCCTTTTCCCTGTCCTCAGTTGAACTCCACATCAGCTTCCTGTTAGAAAGGCAAGGAGGAAACACCCAGAGCAACGTGCACACACACACACACACACATACGCACTCAAATACACACAGAGGAAGGCCTTGACTAGTGGATTCTTCATTGCCAGAGAAATTAGGTCAAGCACTTAAATGCCCTGCACTGAGATGCACATAGATTTAAAACATGAGGTGTTTGGTGTGAACAGCACAGATGAACCAGAGCAACAAACATGGACACACACAACAGCCTTGATTCACTTCAAAATACACACACACACACGCTACACTCTGTACTATCAACTCGCGGCTTGTCACATTATTAATATTAAAAAAGTGAAATGTTATGCTCCTACTCTTAACACACCATCCACCTGGCTCAGGCACACGCAGTGTAATAAACGGCGTGTACCTGAGAACACCATTGAAAAGTCATCACAATGAGAAAGCAAAGCAGACCGTGCACATACTCAAAAACGCCAGATGACTGGCGAAACGAGACGACACAACACACCACACTGCAGTATCAGCCATGTGCTCCGGCTGAAACACCGCCCCCCCACCAACACTCCCACCCCACCGCCTCCCATCCTCTGACCTGAAATGCCCTTAAAGAAACAACACACCACATCGCCATCACATCCAATCAACTATTCATAGAAAGGCTGGATTGCTCCTGGCCTGATCTTGCCGTTTAGGGTTTCAATCAATTGCGTGAGATATGAGAGAGTGGGAGAGGGAGTGGGTGGGAGGACGACACTGTTCGGAAAGCAAATAAGAGAAATTTTTGGTAAATCCAAAAGGCACATGTCTCCTCTATATTGGCCACTGCTGATACGGCCCACAACCAGGGCTCTGAGCTACAGGGTGGCAGGATGAATATGACTCTAATCTCCAAGTTTCACTCTGCAGCCTTGTGCTTTTCTCCTGTGCCACTGACTGAGTGGAGAAACGATCCCCGACTCCATTGTCCGAGGGCCACCTGTGTTTCTAGAAAGCACAATGGCATTTTCCTGTTTATAACAGCAACTGTGCTTCATAAACATCAAATATCAGGGTCATAATACATCACATAAAAGAGCTTGTTTTGCAACCAACGCCTGCAGCCACAAGGTCACTGTGACCCTCGGCATACTCGAGCATTTGAGAGTTGCGCTTCTACTTCGAACCACGCGGCAGGAGAGACAATGTGGTGATCGCACAACACCATGTTTCTGTCAGCCAACACAGATCTTGTCTCACTAAACACTGCTGCGTTGCAATTTCCACTGACAGTCTGATATGAACAGTCTGACTTAGCCAGTCAACCTGCAGATGCAGCACACACACACACACACAGAGCAAAATACATGCAGGATACCAGAGAGGATTTGAAAGGACTGACGACCTTATAGACAAACTGATAAAAGTGTGTGATGTGTGCCTTGTGACGAGCATATGCTGTCGATGTCCTGTTGTTGGTAAAAGGCATCTGAAGCATCAGTGATATCTGTGGAATGATCTCGGACAAGTAGACAAAAGAGAGACGGCGTCCAAATCTCACACAAAACACCCCGACGAAGGCTGAGAGACGAAACGTGTTTGTCTGTATGTCGGCGTACATGCTCAAGAAATAAATTCATTCTGTAACTTCACCTAAGACCGAGTGAGTTCATTTTTCCTCCACTGTTGTATCGACATTTAGCAGGACATGGGATTTTGTTTTTGTATAAAAAAAGGAGACGAGTGTCTGAATGTCTCACAGAACCAGGCGTCACAATAAAATGTGCATATCTTGACACGCACAATTTAAACCCCGCATTTTCACAGATTTCTTTTTTTCTTTCAGTGCAATTCAGTTATATAACGTTTCTATCATTTTCAACGCACGGCTGCATCTTCATTTATTTGCATATAGCACACTGGTGAGCCAAGCTGATTATTTACAGGAAATAATTGCAATTTTATCAATTATCAATAACCTATAGCCACAGGAAGAAAATATTCAGGCTACATAATGAGACGTGTATGAACCTACAAAATAAGTATAAAAAAAAAACCTGTCCCACCTGAAGAAACTGACTGTCTGTCCACACACACACACACACAATGTCAAATAAATGCAGGCACATTCTTGCCATTGATTTAAATGTATTTTCCTCTTTTTGTGTAATATTTAGGAGATTCACAGCAACTCACTGCACACCTGAACAGCAGCCAGGGCACATACAGGCCTTTTATCCATTAAAAATACATTCAGCTACTGCTGCTGACTTAGCTCCTCTCGGGTTTCAATGAATTAATTTCATCAAAAAACTTCTCTGAGGGAAACCACAGTGACACATGAGGGGAAACCGCACAGCTCTGCCATATGTTCGCATACACTGGTGATCTCAGGGTGAACACGGTGAAAGCAGCGCCTCTAATTAAACGCACGTTTTTAAGTGAAATTGTACAAATTACTCACTTGAAGAGTGCTGCTGTTTGCATTTATGCCGGATTGAAGCGATCAGCATCGGCTGCCTATATCTCTGCTGGCAGCGGGGACAAAGAGAAAGATTATTGCCTCAGTGAGAGGGGAAAGCGAGAGGGCGATCGCGTCTCTTGTATTTGACCACTTCATTTCACACACACAAAAGGACTGGAGGGTGTTTGTGGACTTTGTTGTCAAATATGTGGATAAACATGTTATAAAACTATTGTTATCAGCAGCCTGGAAACTTCCCCCCCCCCAGGACAATAATAACGATGTGACTACCCAATGACTCAGACTGGAGGAAAAACACAGCGCGGCAGGCACACGGTTAAATATGCTCCCGTTGTCATTTCCCTCACACTTAACCAAGGTGGAAAACCTTTAAAAAAACAAATAAATTGAAGACTACGCACCGGTATATGTCAAGTTCAAGTTCCTCCGAGGCTCGTCCAACTTCAGCTCCTTTGTATTTCCTGCACGGTGTCTCGTCTGGACTCGGGTGTACAGGGAAAATAAATAATTAAAAAAAATAAACAAAGCGAAAGGCGACAATAGTTATAGACTGAGAGGCAGAAACACGTCGTCATGTTGAATGTGTGTCGCGGGATAATTTACTGAGAGCAGCTGCCGGGACAAATGAGGTAGTTGTCGTTGTTGTTGTCGTCGTCCTTCCTCCGCCCCCCCGCCCCTCGCTGCCTCTCTCATGCCGGCCATCCAGCTCGGTTCAACGGGGACACAGGCAGCAGACTGAGCCGCCGCTGCGAGTCCTGCGCCGCCGATGAACCAGATGCGTCGGGTTCAGCTGAGGTGAAGCCCCGTTATACAACCAGCAGCAGCAGTCTGTGTTGTCGTCCCGCTTACTTAATGTCGACCTAAATACGACAAAAAGGGAAAAACAAAAACACAACACACGTTAAAATATCACCAGAAACCAGGCTGGGCTGTTGAGACGATTATTAAAAAGCCCCCTCACCGCCCTCCTTTCCTATTGCCCCCTCCGCGGGTTTTAAAGAACTATTTGCTTTTGGGTACTTACCTGAACTGTAAAAAAAAAGACCAACTTGTTTACTCCAGTTTAACATAATAGTCTCAACATTTATAGACTAAAAGTACTTTTATTAGAGCTGTATTTAGTCAGGCAGCCCCTCTGAGATCAATGTCTCTCTCTGTTCGAAGATATTTGTGAACAAGGAGCAATTATAAAAAACAAATGAACAAAACAAAGACAAATAATATCATGACACAACAGCTGAGACAAATATTAATGAATAAGAATTGTAAAACATAGCAGAAAACAACACTTTAAAATCTCCAATGGAGATGTAACACCACAACAGTTTGAGATTCCATTTAAAAGTTTGAGGATAGTTTAGAGCTCATTCCCTTTAAAATACTGCATTATGCTGCATCCAAAGTTAAGTACTTATTAGATTTATTCAAGTGAGAGTAGAGAGAAATTAACACAATTTAAGGAACTTTGAATGGATAAAATGCTCATGTTTTAAGATATTAAAATGCAGTTAAGGGTGGTTTGACACCCTTGTTGATGTCAAAACAAAGACCAAGGCTCAGTCTATTTTAGAAATAATGTCACCAGCACAACTAGTGTGTTTAACACCAAGACTACTGAACGTTTTACACAGATATTAAGTTTTATTTGAGCTGCAATGTGTGCATGTGTGTGGCAAACTAGACCACAAGGTTGGATTAAAGACAGGAAAAACATGCATATAACTCAGCTAACAAAGGTCACTTCTCAAGCTGGCTACAGGTTTAATAAATAACAGTAGCTGTTGTTCTTTGAGTCATAGGATAACTTTTTATTTTTATTTTTTTTACAGTGAATAAAAAAAACATTTGAAGTCTGACAAACCGAGCAAACACAAATGTTATCAGCTGAACAGGTAATCCTTTAATGCTAAGCTAACAGCAGCATGCAGTCACGCGCCTCTTCCCCTCACCTGTTCACCTGCCGTTAATTAATGAGCTTGATTGAGTTCCGTCCGCGTGACAAAAATAACAGAGGAGGTCTACTTGTCCTCCGCTCAGAGACTCAGGTGACTGCGAGGACAAGCCTGGACCTGTTGAGCTGCCCCGCTTCGCCTCACACACACTTTATTGATTAATCAGCTATGGAGATGAGGCGAGGCATTTAAAAGAAGCTGTTAAAAGGAACAATTCGACATTTTTTATATTTTTTGTTAGAAATATTCTCTGCATCCGACATTCAAACTGCTTTTCTTCTCCTACTATTCTCCCGTTATGCTTAAACTAAATAAGTCTTAATTCAAGTAGATGTAAATAATACACAAATGTATATATATTTGTTTAACTTCAGGTTTTTACTGGACAATGTTTTTTATTGCTAAACAGCAAAGGGGAAAAAGCAGGCTACACCAACTGTAAAAGAGAGAGATGTATTAATAAAGTTGTGAATACATTTTAATGGGTGTTTCACATTCTGCCTGAAGTAAAAAATAATATTATTTAGTTAGATAGATATATAGATATATAGATAGAAAGAAAGATAGATAGATAGATAGATAGATAGATAGATAGATAGTGTTTAAATGGCAAGAATACATTTCACCATACACTTATTGGAATTATTCAATAATAGCTATTATTATAATAGTCATTGAATAAATGAACTATTTGAAAATGACTTGTGAGAATTTGTTCATTTACTAATTTTTGTTTGTAGGGATGTAAAAAGAAAAAAACAATTTACTTAATTTCTTGGCTATATTCTACAACAGAAACACCAATATTATATTATATATTTAAAGTATATAGTAAAGTATAGTATAATATAGTATAGTATATGTTCCAGTGATTCGAGCACCTAAAATAAAGTAAATGCTCTGTTGTTCAGCTAAACACAGGCTTGTTTTTGCAGCTGAATTGAGGCAACATCCCTCTGTGACCCCGCACAACAGAAGCCAGTGTATAATGAGGTGGGACATTTAGGTTCACTGGTTATATCACTTTATCACTCAGTGACCATGGCTATATAGTACAAGATAGTGTGTGTGTGTGTGTGTGTGTGTGTGAGAGAGACAGAGAGACAGAGAGAACTTGGGTCACCCTGTAATCCCTACATGCTCAGCCAATAACCAGTGGAGCTATAGGAGTGTACCACACACACACACACACACACACACACACACACACACACACACTGTCTAGTGTTTAACATTAAGGTGTAAAGAATAATAACACGTTTTAAAAGCTGATTGGTCAACATTTTTATGATAATTTCACATTATACTACAAATTCATATGAACTAGATCTAAATAAGTTCTTTAAATTTAGAGTAACATTAGCCATCAGACAATTATAGTCACACAATTAAAAATAGGTTTGATACTGGAAAAACAAATGTAAAAAAGAAGAAGAGTGATTTAATATCTTCTAATAATAATCTCTACTCAAGAAGTGTTTTACTCAACATGTGATTTTAAGCCTCGGTCTAAGATTACAGTGTACATATTTATTTAAAACAAAAACAGTGTCTGTTTTCTAAACACACACACTACATTTTTTTCCAAACATTACACATTTACTTACATTATCTTGATTTGTTTTAGTAAAAATCTAAAAACAAAAGAATGTGTACTTCAGGTTCCTCTGACTAATATATTTGAATTAATTTGAATTGAAATGCATACACTCTTAAAGAATTAAAGGAAACATGTGTAACACATTAACTTTTTCCCTGTTGTGTGTTACTTTTTCCCCTGTTACTGAGGTGAATATTCCAAAACTCCAAAGACTTTCAACGAGAGGGGATTAGAAAATGTAAATGTCACAGTAAATGTGATATGAAGGGATGTCGGCCATGCTGATGGATACTGTGGATATTAAGCTTTTATCATTCAAAACCTTACACCTAAATGGACCTCAGCACTCCGTACTCATCAATCTTTCATTTTATATCATTTCTACTGAATCTCTCACTCACATCAATTATCAAAGAGTTATTGACAAGTGAAAACTACCAACTTCACTATTAGACTCCTCTAGTGAGTTTTTATTTCCACAATTTAAAAATATACACAATCAAGAGGAGGTGAGGTAAGATAAGGGAAGGAAAGGAGAGGAAATGAAAGGAGAGGAGGGTAGAGGTGGCCAGGCCGTTCCATTTGGCACTACTAATTTGCAATCAGACACTCTCTGAGCTCTCTCCCTGCCATGTCTCCAGACAGTGTGAATGGCAGCTAAGACAAAGCTAGCATTCTCCGCCGCCTAAGACCCCTCATCGTTTCATTTCAGGCCACTGCTCTCAGACACAGACCACTCTGCATCGAGCACCCTAACACACCACCTGGAGAGAGGAGCAGAGGAAGAGGAGGAAGAGGAGGAAAGACAAGGCGAGGGAAAAAGGTGGGAGGAGGCTTTGTTGAAGGCCAAACTGCTGTCTCTCTCTCCCTCTCCCTCTCCCTCTCCCTCTCTGTGCCACCGCCCTCACCACCTACTCTCCTCTGCTTTCTCTCTTTGGGTGGCACCCGGGCACCGATCCCCCCTCAGACATGCTGCAGTGCAGCGCCACACCCTGCACCTCACGCCATGAGGAGGCACGAGATGTGATCAATCAGCTCAGACCATGAGAGCTGATCAACCAAATGAAATTAAACATACTGTATGTATAAGTTGTATCATCTGGAAATGCACCAATGTGAGCGGAAACTTTTAAGGTTCTAAGTCGACTGTGCAACACTCAATACAATTAGTATTAATATGACATACTACTTTTAAAAAAAAGTAGAACAAATATAACAAAAAATCAATAATGATAGTGACTGGTTCACGCCCCCTTAACTCACACATTCACATCTATACATCCCAGTCACACACTGCTGGCACATCATATAGGAAAATAGTGGCACAAGATTGGCGGCTTCCGTACTAGAGTACTAGAGCAATGAGTAATTTCTAAATTTAAATTGTTTTTGTCTGTTTTAAAAAAAAAAAATGTATAACGTATGATGCAAAGCATACATTTTAGAAACGACTCATAGCTTTAAGTTCTCATCCTTGAAATTGAGCGTATTGTTGACGGTATCTCATGAGGTGATGATGAGCCACCTTTTTAAGTAAATAAATGATAAAGTAAATATTGTTCTGAAGAAGCTGCCCTTGAAAAATACACGTCAGAAAACATAAAGAAGGCTATTCAAAGGTTAAACAAAATTATTCAGTGATTATACACTTAGTAATCATACATATGGGTCGTATATTCAATTTCAGCCAGTAAACCCTCCTGCATGTCCGCACCAGGAGATAAAAACCTGCCTCCCTAATATCACTGGAAGCTGCCTCAAAATCCTTCTCCATCTTTGTGCTCGGTATGCTCTCTATATTTGTCATTTAGGTTTTCTAGATTGAGCGTGCACGTATTTACAGTCACACCCTGGTATAGAAATAATTAAAACGAGTGAAAGATAAAAAGGCTTTCATGGGGCTTCATGAGATGAGCGCAGAAGAGTCCCATGTGTAACTGCTATCTGATTTTATCTCTGAGAAATCAGTGTAAACGCTACTGTCTGAGTGCGTCCCTCCCTGTGCGATCACTTCATTTGCAGCAATCCAATGGACGTACAGTGTGCTGTGGATCACACGTCAATGATTACCCACAGGGCCGAGGGTGTCCTCGGACTCAGGTCAGGACAGGAACAACAGCACAGTCAGCGGCAGGTGTCGCATGTAACTCTCAGGCCTGTGCAGTTATCAGTCGTGTCTTGAGCCAAAACCTACACTGTGTGTATGTGAGCTGCGTCAGGGCATCGCTTCACGAGTGTATACTGTATTGCATGCAACGTGGAGATGTTTGTTTTTCTAAGTGGTCAATTTAAAAAAAAAAAAAAAAAAAAAAAAGGGAGGGTGCTGCATCTTCCACACCATTATCTCATCTCGAGGCGACTGCCACGTGTTCAGCCATGACTCCATCAATGAATCAATGACTGGACTGTATTCCTTCATTACACATCAATACCATTCGAGAGCAGATCCAAATAAGTAAGGCTAACAAAAACACAGAGGTGGGGAAAAAACTGCCTCAGTCCTCTTTTGGGTTTTGGGCTGATTCCCACAGGTTGTCTCACTTATTAGCTGCTTTCCTGCACTGGACCGAGGAGCACAATCCCTCTCAGTCTCACTCAAACACATAACAATGCCAGGAATGGCTGCATTTGTGTGGTACGGCCATTAGGCAACATCCGACTGCCTAATTCATTCAATTTCTCCCTCTGCCATGCCAGATGAATTGGCCTGAGTGGGTGCAGGTGGGGGGGGGGGCGAGACTGGGAATCTTGTTGCTTCAAACGCAAGACGGTTGAAGTCGGACACGTACTTTTCTGACTCTTTCAGGTGTGGACGGGTTAAAGTGCGAGACACGGGCCCCGACTGTTGGGAAAATCCATGTCCTCGAGTCGATCCCAGCCGGGCTCAGTGGTCACTCTGACCCCCCACACTGAGGTGAAACCGTGACTATATCTTTAGCAGTGAACGGTACAAATTAGTGGATCACATTGCTGTACTTTCACCCCTCTTCAATCCCTTTCTCGTTTCTCACTTTCTTTTTCTCCAGACGATCACAAACAGCCATTGTCACTGCAGACCACGAGAACAATTGGGTTCTTATGCTGTGGCTGGTCAGGGGATGGGAGGGTAAACTTCAGCAGTGACTGCACTAAGTAAATTATAGCTCCAATGGCCTGTGCGGTTTGGAAAGGCTGCGCTTTGTGAGAGGTCCTGCAACTAAAAACACCACTTCAGCACATCTGCTGCCTCTGCAGAGCAAAGCAATGGTGGCACGGGGGGGGGGGGGGGACACACACGCCGAAGTCTCCCTCTCTCGTACATCTGACTCGGTTGATTCAACATTAAGTGCTCAAAAAGCACGAGTGGCATTCAAACTTCACTGAGTCACGTCTTATGAAAACGGAATAATTGTGTGACTGCAGGGCAGTGAAGGACGGCCACAGTCCTGCTCCCTCACCCCCACCCTCCTCTGTCCTGTTCCCTCTCTCTGATCGAAGCTCCGCCCGTCGACTGTCCTCCCGCGCTCCAATCAGCGCACCCTCCCACCCTATTCCCTTTCTACATGACATCATCTTCACATCTGTCGTCCCAACAGGGTGCTGGTGACACAGACAGGCCACAAAATTAGTAGAGCTTTCTCCCTCTGCCTTTGTCACCGTCTCTTTCTTCCTCTCTGGTCTCTCCGTGTCTTGCTGTACGCCTCCTGTCCCCATCTCTGTCTCCCAATAGGTGCTTTTCTTTCTTTCTTTCTTTCTTTCTTTCTTCCCCTGCACACCTTCTTCTCCTCCTCCTCCTCCTCCTCCTCCTCCTCCTCTCTGCATCATGTCCTGTACATAAAATGGCTGCACACAACCAACATGAACTCTCTCCCGTTTCCTCCAATGTGGCACATACATTTGAAGAGGCAGGAAACGGCCATTAAACTAAATGATCCGTGGGCCTCACCCCGGCCTTGACCCGTGTGATTGTGCGCAAACTCAATCAGCGAGGTCAGCACTGACACGGTGCGACTCGCTGAAAAGTTTTCATTCTGATTTGAGCAATTAGATCCTGCTAAAACCGGTTAAGATGTCATGGTTGTATCAGTGTGTGTGTGTGTGTGTGTGTGTGTGTGTGAGAGAGAGAGGAAGAGAAACAGATTGGGAGCACTTTTTAGTGTGTTTTTCAGCGATGCCCAACCCATTAAGGGCCGAGTATTACCAAGGGAATAGAAACTTTCAGAAGTGTAACACATGTTTGATTCCCGAAGCCCCAGTGCAATAATTCTTCACATCCAAATTACTAACAGATCAAATCAAGTTGAACTGCATCACACCAGCTGCAGTGTGCAACTGCAGCGTTCGGTGAGGTGAATGGCAAAATAAGTGCGAGGAGCTGTAATTAACCGAGACTTTTCCGGCGACACTTGAAAATGCGCGTGTTTGCAAAGTATTGTCGAAGTAAAAGAAAAACAATTAATTTGGTGTTTTTTTTAAAAAAAGGAAAAGAAATATGAATAAAAATTGTGGGGAAAAAAGGATACATTCAAAACTAGGGATTTGAAAGTAGGATTACAGTGAGGTCAGGGGCCAAATGACCCCTACACACACACACACACACACACACAGAAATAACCTACCACCGTTTGTATGTATGTGTTTTTATTTTAAATTTTATGCTGCAGCATTTAACTGCATTTTGCATTCACAGATTGACTGATTTATGTACTGTGACTGTGGATATTACAGCTGATCCAACAGGGTTTGAATACCATATCAATAATAACTGTATTATTATGATTATTTAAAGGTTGTAAGTTGTCTTTTGTCCAGAGTTGAGTTGTCTTTATCGCCTGCTTCAACTTTAAACACACCATGAATCAAGTCATGCCGGTGGATGAATATATAAAAAAAACAATCTTCACATTTCTGTTCTTAAAAAAAAACCTAAAGCTGCCTGTGAAGCAATAATAACCACAGAAAACATTCACAGAAAGAAAAAAACACAACACGTCATGTGTGCCGTGTTTACACGGGCAAACGCGACGGTTGAATTTTGAAAATTTCGATGGTAGGAACCAAGATGGTGGAACTACCGAGGAGTGCTGCTGCTGGGAGTGATGGGACGGTCGTGCAGCGTCGCCTCCTCTGCTTTGAAACGCAGGAGTAAAGAGCCCCCTTGAGGATCTGAGAATTACTTACTCGGTAATGTGCACTCTGCAACTTTGCAGGGACTCTAAACCCCTGACACGCGGTATTGTCGGACTCATCTTTGGAGTCGCCGGTGAATGTTTGAAAACTAAATCAGAACGAGGGAAATTTCCTCAGTGAAGTGTCCCAAAGATATTTAAAAATGGACCTGTTGATAATGAAAAATCCTCCATTTGCTGTTCGAATTGTGGCGTATGTGTGCGTTTGAAACACTTTCCTCTGCCGTGAGCGGCAGAATGGGCGTTAAGCGGCTTGGTTTTAGGGTTAATGTTAGAACTGGGTGTAGGTTAAGGTTGACGTTGTGATGGCGTAGTGTTAGGGTTAAGGATAAGGGTTAAGGGTAAGGGTTTGGGGCAGTCCAGATGAATGGAAATCAATGAAGTAGTCCTTAAACATATAGCTGCATGAACTTCACATGTGTGTGTGTGTATAGAGAACATGCTTGACCCACAGCAGAGGTCTGACCTGCAGATGAGATCTTCTCTTGTACTTTGTCTCCCTCTGCAGTTGCAACTGCACAAAGACAGACAGGAGGCGTGCAGTGCTGTCAGTGTTGCATTAACAGGTATTGTGACTACAGCTTTCATGCAGTTGAAAGTCAAGTTTCTGTGTGAAGTTGTCGTTTACTAAATCATCCGCAAATTTATGCAGATGGCAGGTCTAATTTCCCCCTTTCGGGCTTTGAAGTATAAAACCCCTCTGGTGACACTGCACGTCCATTCTCTCGACATCTGCGACATGTTTACGGCCCAAAAATCCGAATTGCTGCACCGAAAACATCAATCACGTTTACATAAAAGGGATCTTTTCCGCAAGACATTTATGTACCTCGTGGCTCCGTTAAAAAATATGGCCCTGCCTTCATCTGCTCTCAAAAAGGTTCAAGATGCTTCGGCGACAACGATTCGGCTTGAAAGTGGAACTGCTCTTACGCAAGATGGGAACAATTTCCCCTCTGTCATCTTTTCATGTTTCGTGGACGCTGTGAGCGGTGTAAATTAGATTTGATTACAAAGTAGTTTCTTTAAGTCGTGTCGTTAAAATACCCTCCTCCTGCCTGGTTTTCGTTTTCATCTGGGTGTTCCGCTCCCAACGCAGGGGGCAATATTCATCTCGCCGACCACACTCGCATTTCTTGTGCGTTCCAGCTTGACATTTACCCCCATTACACATACAAGCACCATGTGTTTGTCTTGCCATAATAAAGTCGAAACAATGCCTCTGACATTGTGGTGAGGCCACTTGAGTTGCATGTAGCTATGTGCCACAGTCACCCCCATAGGCACTCGTCTGACCGACACAAATTAAACCCATCGGGGTGTCTCAGAGAGATGAGAGACGCACATGTTACATGCGACCAATGTCTAATTAGAGCTCAAATGTCACAGTTAAAGACGAGGGCTGGTGTTAAACTGCGTGTTACTGGCTAGCATAGCCATAAAGTGACAATGTAATTGTCGATCATACAGCGTACAGTGAGTGACAGTGGGGGGGGGGGGGGGGGGGGGAGGCCTCGGGGTGTCCTCGCTTCTTTTCCTTGTCTATTATTCACTGTTGCAGTCGGTCTCTAGTCCACATTATACTATTTCAAGTTTTACGAGCTTCTTTTCGAGTTTATTTTGTTGTACTATGAATAAATAAAGGGGCCACATGGCGGCGGCGTGGCACTGTTGTCTCGCAGCAGGAAGGTTGCCGGTGTGTGAAGTAATGTTTTATTTTTGTATACTCCCCTGCGATGGACTGGCAACCTGTTCAGGGTGAACCCCACCTTCAGCCCTCAGTCGGCTAGGATCGGCTGCAGCCCCTCCCCCCGCGACCCTGATGAAAGACAGAGCGATAGAAATAGAAAATTAATTATTAATTAATGTTAGTTTAATGTTACAGAAAGGTGCTATATGAATAGAATTTAAAAAATAATGCATTCACCCTTTAACACCGAGCATATCGCAGACAATACGTTTGCATTATTGTAATTACGCAAACAAATGTTACTTGAAATCTGTTTTATACTGTTCAAATTTCAAATTTAACACGCAACATCTGGTGTTCATGTACAACTACAGTGTTTTGTTAATAAAACTTTTTACTTCATTTTAAATTGTTCATACACTATGTTAACATGCAGTAAATTGTAAATAACTGCCAAATATTGAAGGAAATATGGGCCCTTTTATGGTTATTTTATTTATATTTATATTATTTATTATTATTATTTTATTTTGAGGCTTAGGTGAGCTAATGTAATTTGTTTCATTTGTTTTTGGGTTTTTTTAGGTTTCAATGTCACATCTTGCCTACATTTTAATGTATTATGTAAGGTACAATATCCATCTTTCTTCTTCTGTTATTTATATCCTGTGATTCATATGTCCTTTATTAGATGTTTGCTGTCTCAGTCGTACATGAAAACTGTGCCTGCAGGAATACATGATTTAATCTGACTTGAAAATGTGGGTAAAAAAAGTGTGATATCATGTGTTATTAGATAAAGCAAAGAATTGATTTGCTAAATGGAAACCTTTTTTTTTTATATTTCTGGGTGAGGCCAATCTACAACACACTCAAGGTCTACCAGTGGGCTGTGACCCACAATTTGGAAAGCACTTTACAGGAGCAACAGACTTCATGAACACAGCCGACACTATTGTCATACAAAGGCTAAACACACATGGAGTGACGAGCATGAGAGCATGAGACAGATTTCTGTCCTTTAATAAAAGCAGTGTGATACTAGATCAGGTGAAAACTGTGTATATGGGTATCCAGTAAGATATTTCAAGGCGCACATCTTCACAGTTAAAGTCTTGAAATTATACATGCGGTTAAAAATCGGCACACTGACTCCCTCTACGGTCAGACACCAGCTACTGCATGGCTTTCCTAGTCCACACTTTCTTTACTGGTGGACACTTTCGTCTTCCTCTCGTCCAACCAGCACGAGGCTCGTTATCCAAGACTCCTCCCCCCTTTTAATCTGCTTGAAGTGCGATTGAGCACCTCGTTAAGGCCCTGGTATACTTCCACGCACATGCCGTGTGCGCCAAAGTCAGTCAGTCATCATCTACCGCTTTATCCTCCACCAGAGAGTCGCGGGGGGTGCTGTGCCAATCTCAGCTACATCGGGCGACAGGACAGTTCGCCAGTCCATCGCAGGGCCACACACAGATAGAGACAAACAACCATTCACTCTCACACTCACTCCTATGGTCAATTTAGAGTGTCCAATTTACCTAACCCCCACATTGCATGTTTTTGGACTGTGGGAGGAAGCCGGAGAACCCGGAGAGAACCCACGCACACACGGGGAGAACATGCAAACTCCATGCAGAAAGGCCCTTGCTCCAACCGGGGCTCGAACCCGGGTCTTCTCGCTGCAAGGCGAGAGTGCTAACCACTACACGACCGTGTGGCCCTGTGCGCCGAAGTGCGCGTCGCAAATCGCTGACCCCGGTATACTCACGCGCCAGGGTCCTGTAGTATCCCACTTCACCATCGGGTGGCGGTACAAGTCTGGATGCAGGGAATAGGACCAAAGAAGAAGAGAACGAGGCTGCAGCTCCCTCGGACACGTCTGGTTCAAACGGCTCACACCTGAAAGCTCAGCTCACAGCCCACTTCTTGGCATTTTTCATTCAAAATCTTTTATTTGTACTTTGACTTGAGTAAAATGTTTGAATACTGCCAGTACTTTGACCTATGACCCCAGCTACTGTAATGAATACCATACCATTTGATGATCAACAATACAAATCTACTACTAAGCTACTACAGTGCTGAGGATCCTTGGTTTTTAGCATTCCATTCAGGTTTTTTTTAGGACTTTTTAGGTTTCCGTTCAGCTTGAGGCCTCACTGCATCACCGCTGCAGTTTCTCCCTGCCTCTTTCAAGCCATGACACTTATCTTTGTAATGTGAATAGCTTCAAAACCATTTCTGTCAAGACTCGTCCAGTTGTTCCATCAGATGGAAAAAAAAAACAAAACAGTCCTGTTAGGATCGCGGCCACTGCCATCACTGATCTGCTGTCGTGTTCAGCAGTAAATACCAATTCCTGTGCAGCTCCCCACTTCCCGTGTCTCCCTGTTCACCTCGTCCTCTGCCCGAAAATATGAAAAGAAACAGATATCGCAGCGTGAATGCCAGGACAGTGAGTGCACACTGCTTAAGTGCTATCTTGGCTTTGGAAATTGTGGTTTAGGAGGATTATTTGGACAGAGAGAGGGATCGAAAAAGAGACAGAGAAACCAAGTGAAAGGCACAGAGAACACACATACACAAAGGGTTCTTCCTCTGCTGCCCTCCAGCCACAGACATTATCTGGGAATTGTCCACTGGAATGACTGCATGTTGAGGTTTGCAACAGCCAAGACGGGCCAAATTAGCGGCAAAGCCGCTTTTCATTCCTAACATCAGACTGCAGCTACAGTTACACAAGGTCTGAGTGGGCACAAGGATCAGGACAATCTTATGACAGCCAAAGAATGAAAGTTATTCTATTATTTTATATTCCAAATCACTGCTATCTCTCAATTGCTCCATTGGCAGCTGCTAAGAATTTAAATTGAAAGGTTCATGTTCACAATACTACCCTCAATAATTTTCTCGGGGAAGGTCTCACTTTTGTTCGTATGATTGATATCTCATATTGGAAGAAATGGTATTAATATTATCTCCTTGCGGTTATTTGTTACGGCTCAAGTGCAGCTCAGAATGTCTCGTTTTTCAGCCTCCAAAATGTCAACAACAAGCGGAGAAAATATGTACTTTGTCCTTGGTCCACTCTATGAAGTAGACCAATAAAACGCCCCATCCTTTGAAGGTCCCTTGAAACTGAAGAGGACTGTCTCCTCCCATTGTACTCATTTCTTTTTTCCCCCCTCTGCACAGCAAACAGTGGCGTGTTTGCTGTGGAACATGTTTAAGAGGAAGAAACTGCAAAAATTCCTCTTGTGTTGTCCTTGTTGGCCTTTCCATCTTTTTTTCAATTACACTCAGGGTTTACAAGAGATGTTTACAACAGAGGGGGAAAAACTCAGACAGCTTTTTAAAACAGAGCGAAACTCTTTGTCTTTTCCAAACCTCATAAATATTCAGTCATGTTCAACAAAATCCACAAAGTGGTGATGATGATTGTTATCCTTCATGTCACCACATGAGGGCGCATTGTCGATGATGACACCAGCAGAGCATACAGTGTAAGCTGATGGACCTGGAGTCTGATTACAGTCAGTCTGAAGTATGAACACAAGCGATCAAACTTGTTTAGTGACTGCTCGGTGAACAGTGAAGACAGATAGATAGATAGATAGATAGGTAGACAGACAGATATATATAGTATCAGATAGATAGATAGATAGATAGGTGATAGACAGACAGACAGATAGATAGTATCAGACAGACAGACAGACAGATAGATAGGTAGACAGACAGATATATATAGTATCAGATAGATAGATAGATAGATAGATGATAGACAGACAGACAGATAGATAGTATCAGACAGACAGACAGATAGATAGGTAGACAGACAGACAGACAGATATATATAGTATCAGATAGATAGACAGATAGATAGATACACAGATAGACAGATAGATAGTATCAGACAGACAGACAGACAGATAGGTAGACAGACAGACAGATAGACAGATATATAGTATCAGACAGACAGATATATCGATAGATAGATCGATCAATCGATAGATAGACTCAGACAGACAGATAGAATCAGACAGACAATCAGACAGATAGATAGATAGAATCAGACAGATAGATAGATAGATAGGTAGGTAGACTCAGACAGACAGGCAGACAGATAGATAGATAGAATCAGACAGACACCCTTCAAATAAGACAGCACTATCAATTTTTGGAGACGTGAGCGTCACGTTGTGGAATCGGACATCCGGAAGCCCTGGACTGCTGCACCCCCCTGCCCTCCACTGCCCTCCTCCTCCTCCCCTCGCTCCTCTCTTTCTTTCCCACCCAGTCCGTCACTGTCACACAGTCCAGGTGGCAGATCGCACTGCGGCCGTAGGATGGAGCATCTCATCTCCAGCAGCAACACATGGCCAGCGGAGCTTGGAGCTGCTGCTGCTGCTGCTGTTGTTGCGCGCCACGGCTGCACTAGCCGCTGCTGAAGACACCACCCACCCTCTACAGCGGAGAGAGAGAGAGAGAGGAGACGACACCCTGCCATCCACTCTCCTGGACCTCACATAAACGGATTTATCTGTTCAAACTTCATCCTCTTTTTTTTACACGTTATCTACAGTTTTTTTTTTCTAAACCGCAAGAGTGCAGCACAAGTGGTGTTCAATGCGCAACCATGCTCATCATCTCCTCTCGCAGTGCGCTGCTGTCCGTCTACTACCCGCAGATTTTCCTCATCCTCACCAGCGGAAGCTACCTGTAGGTTTTTTGTTTGTTTGTTTATAATGCACTTCATCGATTTAATCACAAGTCCGGTTGACTTTCAGCTCACCTGACACGTGCACTTTGATTGTTCCTTGTGCGCAAAATGAAATGGTCAATTACGCACCGGTGAAATTGGACAGTCGAGTCAGAACGAGTTAGAAAGTATTAAAAACGGTCGCTGCTGGGTTTATTTTCAAGTCGTGAGAGTTTGACGTGTTTATAATATTACTAATTAACAGCTGTATTATGATTTTTTTTTTCTATTCGTCGTGGTTGCACTTGGGGCAGAGATTATGTTTGGAAAGGGGAAATATGGAATAATGGATTATCCAGTCAGTCAAAACTTTGCTTGGACGTGCGTCAATGTATGTCGCTCAATCATTTACATTTTTATTCCATGACGGAATCTCAGTCTATACGGGAAGGAGAGCTGCAGACTGTTCCCATTATTAGAGCAGTTTTATGTCACCATCGTGCCATAAATCGACATTTGGGGGGGAATGAAGCCAAAAATGTAATCTCTATGATTTTTATATCTTCTCGATGATGAGGTAACCTGCTCTGATGGATTTACACATTAAAGCAGAGCCACTGGAAGCACCTGGTCGGACAAGTTTCAAGCAGCACATGGGATTGGGGGGGGGGGGGGGGTTGATATTGGACAGCCTCGTGGTTTGTCTATAGGAGCGGGAGCAATGTAATGAGCTTTACTATGACATTAAAAGAGAGCCAGGCCTTCACAAAGGGGAATGATTGCTGCACCATACATGCCTCTCATTCATAACAAGGGCAGGTCCTGGAAACTAAAATAGCTGCGGTGGTTCATGTTTTCTGTAACAGGGGAGGGGAGGGGGGCAGAAATGACAGAAATGAACTGGGTTTAGTCCCATTTCTATAATTAACTATTGTTGTCTTTCATGTGTTGCGAAGGTCTGTTCAATTACACATGATGTGATCTGGGAAGAGGGTGAAGGATGCCGAGAATGTGCCTCTACTGCAATGTGTTCTTGTTTATACCTACTGTATATATATATATATATATATATCCATATTGTGTAGATATATATTTATATATATAATTCTAGACTGGCTGCACCAGTGAAATGGAGCAAAGAAGATCGATAAACTGAAAAACGATATATATATAATCAACGTCTTGGCATAAATAAGCGTATTTGTCCAGTCCCATGCAGATAATTAGTGTATTTAAATGTCTGTGGTTGGCAAAATGAGTTAACTATGGACAATAATTACCTCTATGCCATGTTTACAGCCCCTTTGTCATTTTAATTTATTCATAATTTGTCTATATATACAGTATATATTATATTTGCTTGACCTTGAAGTTTGCCACCAGTTCTCTATGTTAAGAGAATTCTTTTTTTTATTCTGTCTGTAGTGTATTGTTTTTATAGCATCAGTTATTGATGTCCTTTGTTGTTTTTCTTGTTAACTTGTTTGTGCAGTGCAGGGTTGTTCTGCGGGAGCACCCTCACTTTCATTGTACCTACACAGTACAACGACAATAAAGGCTTTTCTATTCTAATACTAATAAAATCTTTTTAATCAACTGACAGACATCTAAAATGTCTAGAAGTTGCAAATTTGAGTTGAATAACAGCCGAAAAAAAGCTCAACTAAATCAAACTACTGAAGGAGGCAGGTGCATTTTTTGTCTCCATCTCTCCTCCCCAGACAGGATTGTTATCTCTTTCCTTGTGTGTTCCTCGCAGGGCACTGTCCTCTGTGGTGGCCCTGGGTGCAAACATTATCTGCAACAAGATACCGGGATTGGCCCCCCGTCAGCGGGCCCTCTGTCAGACTCGGCCCGACGCCATCATCGTCATCGGTGAGGGCGCCCAGCTGGGAATCAACGAGTGTCAGTACCAGTTTCGCTACGGCCGATGGAACTGCTCGGCTCTGGGCGAGAGGACGGTCTTTGGACAAGAGCTGAGAGTAGGTCAGTCTGTGTGATACTCAGATTCTTCACATTTCTTTATGTGTGATGGTAAAAAAAAAAACAACAAAAAAACATTGCATACTGCAGTACAGTATAAATATTGGACTAATATGTTTAGCTTTGATTAAATCAGTGGCTACGATTTGCAAATTGAGAGATTGAAGTGCTTGGTCACGCATGGTCCGGCACACTGGCTGTGAGAATAACATGTTTGTGTCATCAGATTTGCCCATCCCTGCTTTCAATGTAAGTATTGTGGGGTAATCTGTCATTTTGAACTGTAAAGAATTGACTAGAATTGAAAAAAACAAACAAAAAAATTCAACTTCATGGCCAGAGTCTTAAATGCCAAAGTTTTGCCGCCTTTACCGGCTGCATATGGACGCCAGTAGATGTCAAAATGTGTCGCTGCATTGGGGCGACGAAGCCTTTCTTTACTCACGGGCTCCTCCAAATGCAGCCTACTTCTGACTACTTGCCCCTAAGGCTCCAGCAGAAGGAACCCTCGCACCGACAATTTTATTGTGCGCTGAAAACAATCACTTTGTTTACAGTTATATTTAATTTAAAGCTCCAGTGTGTAACGTCTGACGCTGCTAGCCTCTTTGCTCCGGAACAAGCGGAGCAAGACTCTGAAGGTATTTTTTATGATAGTTCCTCAGTGGTTACGATCAAAGCTGAAAGACGAGCAGCGATGAGGATTGGGAGGAAAACATTTAGTGGGTGTTTTTAAGTCAAGGGTGCCTTCCCAGTTCCCGCTACTTTCAGAATGATAGCCGCTCCGCTACGTTCGCCGCAGAAATATCGCCGGGGGGGCAACACGGCGCGTGGAGTCGGCAGGCTGAATCGGCAGCGTGTGAACTCAGCGGACAAATGTTTAAAAGTGTTCCAGTAAAGTAGAACGTTGTAGTTCTCTCAGTGGCACGGACGCAAAGCTAGAAGTCACATGCACGCGACGCAGACCTGAGGTGACATTCGAAATAATCTTGGACGGTCAAAGTCCGTTGCCAGTAGCCAGTTTCAATCTAATGTGGTCACTGCAGACCCTGAATTTAGACACAACTGAGTTATAAACCCAACTATTGTGTGGCCTCGTTTTGAAATCACAGCAGTCATCAGAGATGTGCTGTCGAGCTGCACAGCGTGGTGGAAATTTCATCACAATGCTTTGAATGTCCACCGATTTGGATATGGCACTCGGCCGCGTTGCCATTTCGATTCATCACACTTTTTGCGACGACTGGCCTCTGTCATCCTGGACACGAGCCTGTCTCCTCATCTGTCTTGCGTTGTCTTCAGACCTCCTCCGAATCTCTGCCCCGACCCAAGTGGCACGAAACAGGCTTCGAGATGGGTGGCAAGAGACTTTAAGTGAAGGCATTTTGTGTTGAAAAGCCCACATGCAACAACCACAAAGAACTCTCTGATTTGTTTGAGACACTAAAACGGAAAAAAAAAAAAAGAAGTCCAACACAAAAGGATTTGTTAGTGTCCCCCAAAGGAGGTTTAGCCTGTAATTGACGAGTGGAACATCACATGTGCTTGCAACACACTGTCACAGGCAAAGCAGTCCTAAATGGAGTGTGAAGACCTTCTTGTGAAGAAAGGTCTACGGCTTATCTGGGCGTGCCATCCATCGACTGAGAGGATTTATAACCGCAATCTGTAAATGCAGACACGAACACATCTCCCTGGTTTGAGGCCACTTTGTTGACCACTTTATTTCTCACAGAAGCCTGTTTGCTCCGACGTGAACCTCTCATTTAAATTGCATCTCAGTCCGAAATGTTTTGTTGCGGTCTTGCTGTGGGTTTGGATCCATGTTTAATCTAGCAGCTCTGGGAGCAATCACTTTCTACACAGGAGAGGGGCAGGCAGATGTCTGGATCCCTTTATTTCTTTTGTCAGAGGAAATGTGTCTTTTCTCTTGTGGTGTGCAAATGAGCACAAAGAGACACTTTGGTCTCGGCTTTCTACGCCGCGTCCTCTCCGTGAGCAGGGTTTTGGGCAAGATTAAAAAGAAAGATTAGACCTCATTAGATCTGTGTAAAAACCAATTTGAGGGCTGTAAATCAATAGTGTCAGATTCACTGGCATCGTCGCGGGGCTCCTCGAAAAGCGGCTGCCGCGCGGCTCTCGTGCCGCTCGTGTACCGTCCGCCACTCGGGTTTGATTGACCTGCCAGGCTTGTGAACTCATTAAGGACTGAGGGAGAACAGAGAGATTCATTCTAACCACTAATTGAAGTCAGCTCCAGCAGCTGGATGGCAACAATGGAACCCTGCATGCACGGCCGTACAATCAAAACAAATCACGGCACGAGGAGATGGCTGTTTGGCTATTGCATGCGCCCCGATGCCTTGAGAAACACTCCCCATACAATACATGTGAATGGGTCGCGGATTTCGGCTGATGAGAGACGACTTCAGAGTTTGTTATGAGTTATGGACTCGGGGAACCGCAGGCCCGACGGTTTCAGCGGGTGAGTTTGTCAGGGTTGGAAGGGAGCCATTAGAATCGCCTCTACCAGAGACGCCATGCATTAATATTCTGGGCTATTGAGAAGAACAAAGGCCCAGCATTATCCTGATTGGAGAGGGGGATATCCCGTTACCAATTGTTGTGCCAATAAATTCATTTCCCCCACCATAAATATAAATGTGTTTACTCTGAAGTTCAAATGGTGACGGACAAAAGCACAATCTCGGCGAGGACTGGCCACAGATTATTTCAACATTCGCCGTAATAGCGGCTAAGACGCACACGGAGTGACACTCAAGCCGTGTGAGAAATTCCATTGATGAAAAACAAGAAGACACTGCGAGACGGGCACAAGTGCTGATGCAGAGAGAGCTGCTGCTGCAGTCCGCCAGCAGATGTCACTTGTGTTTTCTTTACCGCTCTCGCTATAGTTTTCACTGTGACAAGTCCACTGATGCAGACCAGAGATATGGAACAAGACGGGGGAAGAAAAACATCTGAGATATTATGAGATTAGAAACATGTGCAAAGGAGAAGTACAATCTGTTACTACGCTGGGATATGTATTTAAATAAAGGGAAAGTGAGATTAATGTTGCTGAGGCTTCCTCAAGTGGCGATGAAGCGGAGATAATTGAGTGGCAGATATTTATTTATATATACTGTGCATCATAAAACAAAGGGGTTCACTGAGTATATTAGTAGGGCTGCAATGATTATTCGATTAGTGTGTTATTATAGTATATATTTTAGACGGATTCATTGGTTTAACAATTAAAACAATTTGGTTAAATTGTGGAAACATCTTTTAATGATGCCATACTCTTTACCCATTGTGGGTATAATACTCAGTACTACTCGTTAGCCAGTGTGTCTTTTGTTTTTCCATGTGTCACTTATGGATCATGACTGCTGCGCATTCTGTCCGTGAAACTCTTCCCCATAAAGTGCAAACACGCAGGACAAGACCAAACACCTTCCCATGATCCCACGCTGTCTTCTGACATCATCAATCTCACTCTTTTGCCGCTAAAAGAAAAGACACACCGCGTGTTCAAGCACTGCCTTGATGTGACGGAACAACACGAGCGGTCGCCCCCCGTAAAAAGAAGTCCCGCCTGAAAATAATCAACCACTGTTTAACAGCACGCTACATTTTGAATATTTTTCAAAATATGTTTATCAACTGTGTAGAACGGGGTGTCAAACATACGGCCCGCGGCACAGAACCGGCCCACCAGAGGGTCCTATCCGGCCCGCAGGATGGATTCGTCAAAATTGGATGTCAAATATTATACTTTATTTTTTAGTTCCAGATACATGTAACTAAATGTTTGTGCCTTTATAGGATCCACTGTGCTCGGTAGGTTGTAATGCACATAATATTTCCGAAATTGCACTTGTTTTTCTCAAGAAATGTCATGTTTTGTGCAAGATACTTCATTGAATGTAAAACAAAGGGAAAACATTCAGAGTTCTTGTTATTCATTGGTTATTATGCTATTTTTTTACTGGTCCGGCCCCACTTACTAACCCCGCCGGATGTGGCCCCCTGAACTATAATGAGTTTGTCTCCCTTGGTGTAGAAGTTGTGGCAGATGAAATTTGTGCTTTCATCCATCCGTCTTTTACCCTTTTATCCTCCACATGAGGATCGCGGGGGGGCTGACATAGGGAGAAAGGCGGGGTACACCCTGGACAGATCGCCAGTCCATTGCAGGGCCACATAGAGACTGCAACAACCATTCACCCTCACGGTCAATTTGGAGCGTCTCATTTAACGAATGGGAGGAAACCGGAAAACCCGGATTAAACCCACACATACAGGGGAGAACAGGCAAACTCCATGCAGAAAGGCCCTCGTTCTGACCGGGTCTCGAACCCCGGTCTTCTTGCTGCAAAGGCAAGCGTGCTAACCACTATACCGATTTTAAAAAACATTTAAAATATAGCACGATATCACATACAGATTCAGAGTCAGAATAAGAACTCTCTCCCTTTTAAATTGAAGTCAACGCAGCAGACGTTGTGATGTTCGGGTCTCTTGTGTGAGTCAAACTCCAGAAATGTTGGATCCTAACTTTCCCATTGTGCAACCGAGTGGCATCTTTCATTTGATGACCACTGCCTCAATAACCATGTCCACTTATTTCAAACCCGACATCCACAGTTTATACAACACTGTTAAGTTTCCAGCCAAGAAAACATTGTACAACTGTTTTCACAGGCTGGGAATCCTGCTCGTGCCATAACTGCAAAACTGAGAGACAAGTATGCAGTTCTTGTTCCTCTTATGATGGGACGACCGCGATGACTGAACTTTTTTTAGAAACGATTGCAGTGATTTTTATGACGCGACATATTAGCCGGGAATGCTATCGTTGCCCTGTTGTCTCTATTTATTCAGATTCCTCTCTATTCTCTTTAGGCAGCAGGGAGGCAGCATTCACATACGCCATCACTGCAGCCGGTGTGGCGCACGCAGTGACCGCAGCCTGCAGTCAAGGCAACCTGAGCTACTGCGGCTGTGACCGCGAAAAGCAGGGCTACCACGACCAAGAGGAGGGCTGGAAGTGGGGAGGCTGCTCCGCCGACGTCAAGTACGGCGTGGAGTTCTCGCGGCGCTTCGTGGACGCCCGAGAGATCAAGAAAAACGCCCGGCGGCTGATGAACCTGCATAACAATGAGGCAGGACGAAAGGTAACACAGTCGGCCGACTGTGAAACACTGACGTTTCACTGTTTTCACATCAACGTCAAGCTCGGCCCCAATGGAAAACACCTGTCAATTTTGTCATCTGAAAATGTTTGCGTGGCATTATAACACAAATCTGGTTCCCAGTCAAACCACAATGTAACTCCATACGCACATGGTTGCACAAAAGCTCTGGTCAGTTTTCTCGGCCTGTCACGCTATTTTGTGGTCTGAGGAAAGGTAAAGTTAATTAGAGACTCCAGTTATGGGGTATAAGTTATTTTCTCCAGGTTTCTGACATTAAGTTGGCTTACTGGTTAGTGTGCTGAAAAGTTGACGTGCCTGCAGAAAACCCAGCTTATGAGCAGGGGGCTGTATTTTAAAGCTGCAGTGTGAAACTTTTGTTGTTGTTATTCTGGCTCGGTGACATCTTCATAAACAGAAACCATGCAATGTTACGCGTATGTCGCGCCCTTCGTCTGTAAAGGCACATTTATACGGGTCCGGTAAAGGCACATTATACCTAGCCTGAATGTGCCTTTACGCAAAAGACGGAGACGGATGGCAACTTTGTCCGTACTTTGCGTTTATTTGAACGAAACGGAGCAATATCACCGGAAATCGCGGGGGCAGTATAGAGTCCACACTATACTGTATAGAAAATAGAATAGAAAAATGAAAAGAAGCAACCTCCAGTTACAGCGAAAGAACTGGAAAACTGGTTCATCCCTGCAGCCAGAAAACAGAGAGTAACTGCCAGGCACCCGGCTTCACTCAGTGGCACGCTGTGGTTTTAAATCGAGGGGCTATCCGGTGAAGCAAGCTGTCAAAAGTCATCATCATCGATCTCTCGCATCGACAACACCAACAAGTAATTTCCTTATTTGCGGGACGTCTTACATTCAGACGTCTAACATTCCACCGCCGCGAAATCCACACACTTTTCAGTCTATTTCATATCAAGCACAATAAAAAAATGCAACTTATGTACTCAGCACTGCCCTCTAGAGGAAGTACTGTGTAAACGAACGTCCATACCAACACAAAAGAGGCATGTAGAGTAGTGACAGAGGGGACGTTTGGGACGTAAAACGGACCAAAAAAGGAGTATAAGTGGGCCTTAAAGTGATACTATGGGACCTGACTGAGGGAGTGTTTGTGTGTATACAGCTGCAGTGCAGGGGCGGGTGGGGTCAAGAAGCATCAAATCGCTGAACAACCTGCTCCAATCTGTTTGCGGCAGTCTCCCCTTTACTAGCGCAACATTGGCTATGAGACTGCATTTGAACATAAGTGTGTTTGTATAGGGGTAAAATTGCTTTAAAGTTTTAAAAATAAAAGGTCCTTTATATAATTTAGGTACAAGCAGACATGTGGAAGAGAATAACACGAGAGTCTCGTCTACTCAACACTGAGCTAACCTGTACTGTCCGTCTCTGTGTCTAGATCCTCGAGGAGAGGATGAAGCTCGAGTGCAAGTGTCACGGTGTCTCCGGCTCATGCACCACTAAGACCTGCTGGATCACTCTGCCCAAGTTCAGAGAGATCGGCTACCTGCTGAAGGAGCGCTACAGTGAAGCGGTTCAAGTAGAGCCCGTCCGGGCGTCTCGGCTCCGCCAGCCTTCCTTCCTGCGTCTCAAAGAGGCCCGGGGCTACCAGAAGCCCACGGACACAGACCTGGTCTACCTGGAGCGCTCGCCCAACTACTGTGAGGAGGACACGGCTACAGGAAGCACAGGGACACGAGGCAGGCTGTGCAACGGCACCTCCACCCACACGGACAGCTGTAACGTGATGTGCTGCGGCCGGGGTTACAACACGCACCATTACACGCGCGTCTGGCAGTGCAACTGCAAGTTCCACTGGTGCTGTTTTGTGAAGTGCAACACATGCAGTGAGAAGTCCGAGGTTTTCACCTGCAAGTAGGGAACAAGCAAGTTGGACGGTATGGACAGGAGGAGAGGGGGGGGGGGAACTGGCAGAACTGGATTAGAAGGTACGAGGATATGATAAAAGTGGACTTTTGAAGTATTTATTCAACATTTTGCACATTGTGACAGCCTATTTGGAAATCTTTAAAGAACAGAAAGTTGGCCGTGGGATGGAACAAAAGAGTCTGGAGAGTTATGAGGAAAAACAGTCACTCGGCATCTCGGAAAAGCACGCTTGACGGCGCGAAGCTGTGACGTGACACGAAACAAGTTGCGGGTCGAAGGGACTCGGAGCTCACACGTGACAGAGATTCCGCACAAGAGGGCAAAAAAGCTGCAGAATACGGTTGGCTCACGAGAGGACTGGATACATGCTAAGTGGAGACAAAGTGCATTGGACTGCCATGAAAGACGAGAGGCTCCCGTTGAACGTTTTTCACTGTACACTCACACTGTATTCTGTTTGAACACTGAAAATAAAAAAAAACAAAAACAAAAACAAAATTATTTATGTAAAAGTATCAAAACTTTCAGTCTTAAAAGGACGGAGAGCAAATTCAATTCAAGGTCTAGGTGACATTTTTTTTTTACTCACTTCACAGCTTTTTTCTCTCATCCACATTATCAGTGGTCCGTGAGGTACTTTCGCTACGTATTATTTTTCTTTTGCACTCACATAGTCTTCCTGTTTCTTCATTGGATATTACTAATTGGGGGGGGTGGGGCTGGTGCTATCGGGTGCTGTTGCTGAAACTCTCTCTCATGGACATATTCCCACCAGGGGCCAGACCCTTTGTTACACCAAGAGCCAAAGAGGCAGAAACCACTGACATACTATTTAAAGTATCCAACTTGTCAGTTTCAGCAGCACTTAAACTCCTGACTGTGTTCATTGTTTTGTTTTTGGAGGGCTCTTAACTTCTGAGAAAAGCATGTAAGCCTCAGTGGAACTCCATAGAGGTGCAATCAGGTTCAGATGCATCCAACATTCCCATGAACGGCGGAGACGTGGAATTCCACAGCGTGGCCTCTGCTTACACAAGGCCTTCCAGCGCGGTTTAGGCCTGCCTGGGTGGATGGCATGTGCCATAACCACACTGAAAGGGGTACGGGAGCATCAAAGGCCTTTAAAGTTATTTTTGGAAAGCACCCTTAATGTATTCAGAAATGTTTATTTAGGCTTTATATAACTTACAAAACAATTTGAAGAGTATATTTTTATATGAGGAACGTGGCACTTTATGTCATTTATCGGTGGAAAACAAAGTCGCAATTATTTACCAGTGTTTTCTTATGTCATTGTATGCAGATTTGAGAGCTATAACTTATTTGGAATGTATGTCTTTGATCAAAAGTTCAAAAAAAAGTGTAAATACTCGTTGTGTTCTATCCAAGTAGCCCAGATTGTCCATTTCGGTTCTTTCTGATCTTTCATAAATCAATGTCACTCTTCAGTGGGAACCAGGTAACCTGGTGGACGCTGTTGAATGACACAATAGTACATTGGAATTTAGAGAATTGACATTTCTGTGTTTCCATTTGTTTAAATTGTTCTTTCAGTAACAAGGAGCGACTCGATGCTTCCAAAAAGTGTAGTTATGACATGAAATACAGCTAATTATCAAAGTGAATTGTTCACTCACAAACATGGACAGTTTTTTTTTCCTTTTTTATCAATAAAACCTGAGTATCCTTTTCATGCCTCTTGAATTTTATGTCAAATCTGGCCTTTATTGGCTTCATTAAAATCATTACAAAAAAACCTGTTTGTCACACACAATTCTTTATTAGGCATTAAATAAACATATCATTTGACTGAAACTTGAAAATGACTTCTTTTTTTCTTTTTTTTACCCTGAAGAAGTATTTTTGCTTTAAAGGTAATTTATCAAACCAGAAGGCACAAAGACAACAACTAAAAGAAGCCTACAGAATAAAACGCTGATGTGGGAAACAAGAATTTATAATCTCCACTGCTGTGGTGCTAATGTGTTAGGGAGGTGAACAGACGACCGTGGTCATGCCACCTCATTCAGCACGACTGACTCACACAGCCTCTTTCCTGTGGGGCTGAAAAGCATTGCAGCCAGCCAGTCGAGCGCGAGTAACAGCTGTTTTGTTAGCCGCCTGAAATCCTAGGGACCGGAACCACATAAGCTCCCTCCACTATGCCGGCGGATTGAGGGGAGAGTCGAGTCGATTGTTTCAATACATTTTGTCATTAAAAATCAGAGGCAGAGCAAACAGGGTGGAGCAGGGTGTGGACAGGACTGAAAAGCACGGCATTGTTGAGGTGTCAGGATTATTCAGCTTATCCAGCGATAGCAGGAGCAGAGAGGGATGTCATTCTGCAAACTAATGCTTCTGCTCTGGTTCACTACTCACTCACTCACTCATTAATTCATGCACTCACTCTTCGGACGCAGACTTTTAGTATACTCTCATCTATCGATTAATGACCCGCAGTCACTTAAGCAGCACACACACGCACACACACACAAAGCTACAGCTTAAGAGGAAGTATGGTAAACACTATATAGTAGAAAAGTCTTTGCACTCTAGAAAATATAAATAAAGCATGCTCAAAAGAGAAGAGAGGCAGTCAAAGAGGTAAATCATAAACTCAGTGAACCGAGTTTAAAGACGGTTAGTGATTGATGATGCATGCCATCAGCGCTCACACCTTATTTACCTACAGGATCAAAGCAGGATAGAGATAGAGGATTAAAAGTGATGAAGATGAAGGATAAGATTCAATAAGTTGAGTATAAAACTCATTATTGGAATAACCGCAACATTACACCTCTCAGTGTACAGCCTGCCAGAGATTATCATTAGTAGAAGACCTTAATACTAACGGCGTTGCAAAAGCAAGCAGAGACACAGTGATTACCTCACACTTTTACTGAGCGTTGTTTAAATGACTGTGCATTACATGCATAGTTTGTTAGTTACTGCATTCTGCACTTTGGCCCTTAGACTATAATACGACTAATGACTATTACTATGTTACTTAAGATCGGAGGATATTTTAAGCATTTTGGAAGAGGAAAATAAGCCTTTGTTCCTCTGGCAAAGGCAGCACAGTTTAATAAGGTAAGGTGGTAAGGAGGTTTGATTACGTCATGTTTTTTTTTTTGGTCATTCTGTTTCACGGCTGCTGCAGAAGTCACTACAAGGCTGGAATTAAACAAAGGGAAAAGCCAAGATACTGTGGTGCTCTTTGTTTTTGGGATTAAACCACAAAGCACTACACTTGCCAAATGTTACCAGCATGAGTTTGCCTGTACTTTTTGGGCTTTTGTGAGTCAAGTATTCCGATAGGTCTATCTGAGCAGCATAGGTTACATTGCAATAGTTGAAAAGTATTAACTCTTCTACGGATACATCTTATTTAAAAAGTGTTACTTAGTTTACTATATCTGTGATGTACGGCCATTTTGTTTCCTGTTTGATAGAGGAAGAGACATTTACCTGCAGAGGAAGCTTAATACTGTATGCACTTGTTAACATTAGAGTACATGTTCACACAAGAAGGCGCACATGTACTTTATTCCCTTCTCAACAATAACTTCACTTGAAAACCTGCTAGTGGGTTGAGGATCTCACTTTCTCCTGGCTGCATCTCCGAGGCATCTATGAGTCTTTCCTCACAGTTTTGAGCAGCAAGCTTCCGTCTCGTTCCTCCACCAGGAAACCCAGTTCTCTGAGAGCAGAGTAGTCAGCGGGGCCACGGCGTTCCATCTCAGCCACCAGCTGCTGGTTCTGCCGGTTGTTTTCCAGGAGGTTCCTGATGGCAAAGATGGACCACTGGCTGATGACTAGAGGCATCCAGTTAAGGACAGCAACATCAGAAATTCACAGAAATATGTATGTGGTGATTCAAATGCACTGACTAATTCCATTGCAGTTGCTTTCCTTTACCTAAGATTGCAGAGTGTGCATAAAAAAAACAAAACATAAAAGAGGTAATTCAGAATGGAAGGTGATCCAGGCACTTAAAAGGCCTTCATTCTAATGGCTACGTCAACTTAAGAAGAGCTAACATGTGTCAACCAGTGGCCTTTGTCAGGGCTACATTCCAAGTGTCACAATGAAATCTGAACAACAATGACACGTGATCAAACAAAGGATACATGGGTTGTTGCTGTCTATGTTGCAGTTGTCCAAGATGAGAGGAATGCCTTCCACTTCTCTCACCTGAAAAAAAACAAATTCATTGAGATGTCAGAGAAATTAATGACATTGATGGATCAGTTTGAATAACATCTGGAAGTGCTGACATTTTCTCAAACAGTCATGAAACATTGGCCCAGTTCTATCTATCTATCTATCTATCTATCTTGGCTTAATAAAGTCTAATTTCCACAAAGTCATTATTGTATTTGTATACAATGACCCAAAGTAAGTATCCTACATAAACTTGGGACACAAATTATAAAATTCTAAATAGAAAATGTTTCTAATTTTGTGAGTCTTCTTTCAAAGCAACTGTCAAAAGAAGTAACAATAGCAGCAATAGGTTTTTCTTTCTGTCTGATGTCCATGCTTCCTGTGGTCTGACAAAGCAAACATGCCACAAGCACAGACTGACTTCCCATTCTCAGAGAAATAAGAGTATAGGTCTCATCAGTACCATTTAAATCTTCCATAACATTTCAGTAAATGGAGCATTTGGTCGAGCGACAGACTCGCCAGCTATTGTTGTTTGAAGAAAAAAACAAAGGGCAAGCTCAATATGGAAGGAAATGCATTCAACCCAAGTATCGTGTCCACACTAAAGCAACAGTGTGGTTGTGGGTTCGAGTCTGGGATTGTCACAACACGGTGATCTGCTCTGTGTCATTGCTTACTGTTGCTTTTCTCTCACCATTGTGGCACCTGTAGGAGCTCCAGAGCGCCACCAAGCAGCAGAGCTTTGGAAAATGGAGATGCCATTTCAGTTGTCAAAGAAACAAAGTTGCTATCACAAGCACCCAGGTCTGCATTTTCCATTTTTTTATGTCCAAACTCATGAAGAGTTGAATGACAAGTGACTGGGCCTTGACTTCGACTCAGTACATGCAGTTCAGTGCTTTGCATGCACATCTTAAATTTCTCCCAAAGGTGAAGAGAATGACATTTGGTTTACTGGAAGAGATCTTAGTGAAAACAGATATGGGGCGATTTCTGACCACTGACAGACCACAGATCAGCATCCATAAATATTATAGAGAGGCCAACTGAGGGTGGCCATCCCACAAGCATTCCACAAATCTGTTTCTATTAAGTAGGACTGAGTCTATAATGGGCCATAGATAGAGGCCAACTCCTCCCCATCCACATCATTATTTATCTCTTTTTTTATGTTAATAGTGGGATGCTGACAGACGGAGACAAAGTGATAAAATCATGACGGAGGGAATGTTTCATATTTCAGCACAAAACCAAGCTGTTGTGTTGAAAGAACTCGTAAGCTTGCAGTCGCGAGAACACTCGGCCTCATGCACCATTAGATATTACACTTTGTGCACTCCTCACTTATTCCCAGCCCTAGGGAAATAATGTGGTTTGATACAACAGTACATTACTAGAACCTGCACTCTGAAAAAGATTATTATTACCTCCACCAAGGACATTATGTTTTCATTGCAGTCCGTCTGTCTGTCTGTCTGAAGGATTTGTCAAAAACTAAATGGTTTTCTATGAAATGTAGTTGGATGATGGGTGGAGCGTGACCATTGAATTCTGGAGTGGATCTGGATAAACGGGCGGATCCAAGAATTTTTTCCTCTTTATTTAAAATGGTGAGTCAGGGTGTTGGCCTTGTCAGACGTTTGTGCTCATCGAGTGTTCTTCTGGTTTAGTGCGGAGGTACTTCCGTCAAAGCGAAACCAGGAGGGCCTCCCTGACCTCTCATTGTGCTCTTGATATTGGACCCAATTGTGCTTTAATGAAGAAATTACTCTTAAGGACCTATATATATTTCAGTTCTGTCAAATAAATGTTTTCCTTCCTGCCAGAGTTATAATACATCTTAAATTGACAACAGCCTCAGTATTAAGTTACTGACTATAATCTAGACTATAAAGTGTCAGAAAACCCTAGAAAATGTCCAAAGCCCAAATACGCTTCTTCTTCTTCTTCCCATTGTCTTGGCCTTGTTCACTAAATTAGCTTATACCTAATAACAAGAAACTGTGTCTCCCAAGTGCAGTATGGATTTGGGATATATGCGTATGTTCAACTTTAAGCATATTCATTTGCGACTACTCATGTAACCCTATCATCTGCATTTTTGTCAATCAGTCAATTCAACATACCTTGTTCTGGTTGTTAGTGTTACTGTGACAGAGGTTTCCTATCAGCCGGACGAGGTGGGCCTTGAAGCTGATAACAGGGGAATGTGAGGAAGAGTCTCCATCGCCACTTAAGGAGGAGAAGTTCTGAGCAGGGCTGAAAATATTCTTACTGGCCTTCCCTACGGCGTGCACCTGCTGAAGGAGCTCTGTGGGGGAAAGCAAGGGTTGAGGAAATGGTGGAAAAGACATTTAAATGACCAAAGCTAAAATTTGAGCGAATGCATGTTGGTTCACTATATGATTTAATGAGAATCTGGAGAGTAGGTGAGTGCGTTTTCATTTACCAACGGTGGATACTAGAAGGTCGGGGTGGTCCTGTAGGAACATGAACTGCCTGTGGTCTGAGGTCATCTCACACAAAACATCCAGCAGACTGATCACTGTCAGTGCCTCCTGCAGGACCTACAGGGGATTACAACCAGCAGGTGTCGTTCAAAAAATGCTCTTTGGCAGTGCATGTTTGTCTATGACCTATGAAAAAAGCAAGAACATTACCAATAAGAAAAAACGATAATGCTTCACATACAGTAAAGGTCCAGTGTGTAATAATTAGAAGAGTTCAAGCCTTTTACATGCACTTTAGAACTCCACCATCATGTTTTAGAGCAGAAGCTCTTCAAAAGAAGAATGGCTTCATCCACTTAAACCCAAAAACCAACAACAAAGAAAGAGTAAATGGGTTGCCATAGTCTGCCACAGTTCCCTGATGAGCATGGCAGAGGGAGGTGTGAGTGGAGGAGTTCACCATTTGTTGCACTATGCAGTCTCACATTCAGATTTCATAAATTCGTTCACACTGGACCTTTAAATCAGACTCAGTAGACCTGTTTTTATGACTTTCTGTACCTCCTCACTGGACGTAGAACCAGTGGCAAGTGTAAGCACAGCTCCACAACCGTTTTTGAAGCAATTTGCCAGAAAACGAGCCACACTGGGTGGAATGCCACACTCCTCTGGGTCTTCCTCTCTTAGCTGAGCAAAGAGCAGCTCTAGCAATGTAACCCTGTAATGTAATCACAATGTAATCATAAATACATAAGACACATTTGAGCTTCTGATCGTGATCTGTGACAAGTCGCACTAACATTTTTTGCCTTTTTCACTGTTTTGCAGAATCAGAAACCACTAACATCACAGATCTGGATTGAGAAAGGTTCTCTAATAGAGAAATGACAAGACTGTCTCTTAGCATGTCAGTTTCAGTGATAAATATCAGTTCATTATGAAATATCTTCATCTTCCTGCAGCTGTATGGAACTGTAGTAAAAGTAAAGTACCTTTCATGGTGAGACATCATTGAGTACATGTTCTCCACCAGAGCTGAAGATTTGAGGAAATGTTGAGTTGCAATGAGAACCCTGTAAATTCATACAAATACCACGTTAAAAGCTTAACTAGTAACAGAACATTGATAGAAGTCAGTTGATGACAACTTATAACTCTTTAAATAAACTAATAATTGCTTTACACACTTACGTCCAATCCAGGTCAGGCTGAGTTCTGCAGAGCTCCATCACTCTGAGAGCCAGCTGAATGTTCTCTGAAAGCTCTTCCACCTTGGCTTCATCCAGACATGTGTGGAAAACCATAGAGGTGTAGTTCACTGTCTTCTCATCATCCACACTGAGCAGGTGCCTGCTCACACATGTTTGACTTCACTTATTACAAAAGTAAAAATTATCAATCAAGAATTAAATTACAATGGTTTTACAATCATAATTTCTGACATTGCTGTTATAAAATAGTGTTACAAACTTACAGGAGAAGATCTGGAAAGCTCAGCTGCCAAATGTCATCTTTACACATTTGGTTTCCCACAGCTAAATTACCAAGGAACTGGACCCCACAACGCAGAGCTGGACAACATGGGAAAATTCAAATAAACAGGTTAATAATCATATTGTTTATCCAAGATTATGACATTTTTTCTTAGGATAAATAACTTCCAACTTATGACTTACTTTCAAATATGCTATCTCTGCTTTCCAAACTTGTGGTGTGAAGGAAATTCAGAAGTTTAACTGACACATCAAGGAAACCAAGATTCCTGAATGAGAGAATTTGATCATTTTGAGTTAAGTGTATATTTATTTGCGTCTTTGCTTATTTCTTTGGTCGGATAAGTGATCGGCAGGTTGGCATAAAAAGGCAGATACATATAATGCAATTTTTGCAATGTTTATCTTGCTGAGACTGTGTCAAAGAAATTTTAAAATTTCTATGGTGATTCTTGGAAAGACTGTACAGCTGAAAGACCACCCTGTAGCTGAAGACCAGTATCTGTAGTCACCTGAGCAGGCTCTGATTGCGTGTGCTCTGAACGCAGGAGTTCCTCTGTGCTCTGAAGCATTCAGCAGCCAGCTGCAGTTGCAGGTTCACAGAATGCAGGTCCTCATCGGGTCCTCTGGCAGCCTGCAGCTCATCACTGAGCCTGGTCAGGACCTGCAGCAGCTGAGAGAACACCTGCTCCTCCACAGCCTCCCTGACAACACACAAGATGACCAACAAAAAGGAGAAAGATAACAATTAGCATTCTGTGCAATAGTTTCTTAAGATTATTTTCACAGTTAATCAATCAGATGAGACCACACAACATCAGTAACAGTACAACAATAAGGAAATAATGTTAATACAAAAATAAAACAAACCACAACAACAAGAACACATAGTCGGACTGCAATCTGTCACAGACACTTTTTGGAATACATGGCAAATACATCGGTATATCAAGAAATTGACATATACCCAATGCACTTATACCAGAATTTAATAACAATGAGAAATTTGTGAGGATGAATTTCAACTTAATGATGTGTAAATACGAGCATTTTCATCACACTGATGGCAGCCAATCAGCCAATAGTAAATTTCACTACCAAACGATTACCTAGATATTATAACTTTGGAAACAACATGTTATATGATTATTTATAAGAAGGCGAGTTATCATACAAAAGATAGATTTAAATAGTGCTGCATTATGCTTCAGTAATTGCAGTGACAGGAGCATCATTAATTGAAGTAGGTTCCACCTTTGCTTATTTATGATATGACTTGGCAAAAAGTCCCCTGTTAATGTAAATATCAACAGCAGCAATACAGTCACGTCGCTGAATAACAAAACTGCATTTGTTGATATAAAATAATTCAGATAAAGAACTATATACAGGAATAACTGAATAACAGTAAACCATGACTGCGGAGTGACAGTGCGTAGTTAACGGCGTTTGCACTTCATGCTAGTTTAGCCAACAAGCTAACAACCTCAGCTTCCGTGAAAAGCTGCGGTAAATGACGCTGTCCGCACCTGAAGTCCTTGTCCCGTAAGGCAGCCGTAAATGTTTTCAGAGCCTGCAGGTGCTCGGGACGGGGGTTTTCATTCAAAATGCCAGCGATAGACGCCGACATGTCCAGGTTGCTATTCATAAGAGCTTCCATGTTTAGCTGTCTTCATGAGTGTGGGTGGAACATCCGGCGTAATCTGCGCCGTGTTATTGGTTCAATCCGGGACGAGGGTGGAGTCAGAGCATGTGCTGCTGTTTTCACAGAGATAAAAAGCCTCGGATGGAGAATCACCGCAGCTACCACTTAAAGTAGGAAGGACTGGGATGAAGTTACTCATTTTGGGAATAAGTGAGTCAAGAAATGTATTTCAGTACAAAATTATTTCGATTGCCTTCACTTATCCTCTCTTCACGCTTCGTCATCAGCTCTATAATAAATGTCCATAATTTTTAGGAATGGCTCTTTGGCGTCTGATATGCGTTACCGATATCAAAAGCCCATCAACCAATACCGATACCAGTCCGATATAATCTCTTTCAGGGGTTGGAATCACAGGGTACGATAAAATATGTGATACATGGTCCACAATACCAATAATATCACAAAAAGAATGATTCTCTCATAGTCAGTGTATTTAAAGACAATCATAGAGTGATACATCACGATATCTGTCCAGATAAAGATAATAAGAGCTGAAACCTGAATTGCATAAACTAGGTTAAAAATGACTATATCAACACTCGAGAGAGAAAAAAACAAACAAAAAAAAAACACATCCAGCCTTTTATCATCCAACATTATCATCACTGGTTAAAACATCATCATCATTACTATATTTATATGCTCTACAGTTTTACACCCACTCATTTCTGAGATGGAAGATTTGTATGAGCTGCAGCTGCTTCTTCAATCAACTCGCCTTAAAACGATGTTTCACAAGGTTGGAATTGTCGAGCCATGCAAGGCAAGTTGTGGTACAATTGTTGCAGCTGCATCAAAGAAAGCCACAGGACAAATCCGCTCCGATTTCCATGTAGAGTGGTGAATTTTAGATTTCAATATTTTCCCCTGTAAACTTGTCCCTTGTGTTTTCACTGGCCAGGCACGGCACAGCAGCGGTGAAAGGCAGATCAACATGGAAGAGGGTAGATTATAAATGTAAGAGGTATCCATCTCAAGCAATTTGTCTGCTGTAAGGCGGGTATTCCAAAAACCAAACATTCCCATTATAGGATTCCCATTATTCATTCTTTTGAGCAGAATAACTGGAAATCTCCTCACAAACTGGAAGTGGTGTGCTCTGACGAGGAATCTGAAGAGTTGAGTTACAGGAAAGAACTGGACATCCCATTAGATTTTAGTTATTCTGTAAACCTCAGAATAACTAAACTGGTTTTGAGCTGCAGCGTTGGCACTTTCTGCAGCACAAAACACAACTGCAGTCTTTATTGTTCACAGATGGTGGTGGTGGCACAGCCTCGTGGTACAAAACACAGTCAATGTTGGGAGCAAGTCTGTAGGTGAATCCTTTTATTATCATGTGATGCGCATTCAACATTTTGGTCAGTCAACACAAATAACACGGGGTAAACATCAAACGGTAACAGTCCACGCACGACAACAATGTCTGAATTCATATTAAAGTTCCAGTGTGCAACGTTTAAAATTGTTTTTGAGCAGAAACTTATTTATACTGCCCATAAATGTGTTTTTTAGTGTATATTCACGTAGCCATAGAATAAGCCTTTTACATACATTTTAAGGGCCTTGTTTATGGAGGCCGCTATCTTGCTTTGTAAAAAAAGTGGAAAAAGTGGGCTTGTTTTTGGACATTGAGACAAAAACTCTTTTAATTTTAAATACGTTTTATACTGTTAAACTCAAATTTAACTAGAGTGGGGTCTTTTTAAATTCTTAATACAGTCAGTTGTAAATAACTGCCAGATATTGAAAGTTATTCTGGAAAAATGGGCAAAAGCACTTACTCACAGGACATTTTCTGGCCCTTTTATGGTTAAACTAAGCAAAGAGACAGCATTATTATTATTACCATGTAAATCTGTGGTTATATTTAATTTCTCTCTTGTTAAGGCACGCAAGGTATCGTATTGCTGTGGATTATTTTGATGGGTTGCAAACTGCAACTGTAATTAGATTCAGCACAATAAACGTGGCATTTGTAAACAATCAAACATTATATTTAAATCGTATAATGGCAGAGTTGCATGTTGTATTACTCATGTCGCGTTTCCCCTTTCCGTTTTAGCTCAGCTCAGAACCAGTACTCGGAAATGAAAATGTGCATGACAATAAGATTTTGATGGGAAAAGACTCCTGACTTGAAGTAATCCATGGTCACCCTCAACACAAGGTCTTTTGGGCCAATGATGCGTTTCACCTGCTGAACCACACCTGGAAGAGGACACAGATTAGGATTAGTGACTCAAATCCGGTCAAAAATATACATCAGGTAAATAAAATATGAGCATATCCTTTAAAATATGTTTTTTTTTGTAAAGGAGTAACAGTCTGGTTCTGAGTTTCCCCTTACCCATGATCATGCCCTGGTGGTCGCGCCTCTCCACCTCAAAGGAGAGATGTTCATCTCCAGCCATGATCTCAAAGAAAACATCACTTGCACCAGTGGTAGGAGCAGGATAAGCTGCCACAGATGTCCGCAGGAAAATTATTTCTGTTGAACAAATTGGTTTAAAGCTTTTATTAGTCTGATAGAGGCAAACCACAGAATGAATTCAGTTCTTCAAATCAAATATGGATATTTATGCTACAATTAAACAATTGTTCTGTGGGTTTGAACTATGTAATTGAATCTGATGAGCTATGGCAGGTTGGTGGGTGGAAAGTTTTGCTTCCATAAGGCTGCAAATAATGTCAGAATTTGCTTTTGCAAGCTACTGAATGGAGTAACATGATACATGAACACTTGAACCCAATCATGCTGGCAGGTCAGACTCAAAAGGCATATGCATATAATCATATGCTACTTGAAATGTCAGAGAGTCATCGCACAGAGCCACCAGGAGGCTGATGAATTTTATTTCATGCCACTCTTGTTGTACCCTCCGGTCCAGTGAAGTCTCTGAAGTAAGGCAGAGTGAGCGCGCTGTAGGTGATGAGATGGGCAGGATCCCGGGCACAGTCGCTGCTCCCAGGTTGGCAGGTGTTGATACAACGCAGACTGACTGAAGCGTCCTGTCTGGATCTACAGGGGACAGATGGTCGTAAAAAAAAGAAAAGAGAGAGAGAGAGAGGAAGAATTTGTGAATCAAAAAACAGAATTTCCAAAGGTAGTAGCATACAGGCATTAAAGGCGTAGGAAAATTGATTATATTAAGACCTAAAATGACCAGCATGTGTCACCACAGATGTTAAATTGAAATAAAACAATGGGGCAGCCAGTATATTGATTTTTGGCCTGCGAACCCCACAGCCCTGAGCACTGCAACACCCGGAACTGAACTGGACCTAAAAAGCCTCACTAGGTTCTTCAGTGGCGATAAAATATAAAGGTGGGGAGGAAATTGACAACAGATAATGACAGACAAGTTTAGCTAAAACTCTCTCTCTCTATACATATATACATACTTTTATGGTCTGTTATTGTGTCCTTGTTATGTCTTTTTCTGTTGCCTATATAAGGCACACACACTTTTACTTTCAATGTCCGTCTGTTGCTGACACGTAAACAAATGATGGGACAGTTTATTTGTAACACAGAGTGTAAGTACAGCTTCCTTTTTGCATTTTTCATTAAGGGTCCAACATTTAGGAGGATTTATTGGTTGAAATTGAATACGCTACCCATAAGCATGTTTGTATAAGTATATAATCGTTTTCATAGCTTCAGAATAGTCAGGGAAAGAGCCTTGCTTTACAGAGGACCCCGTGTTTCCCTCATACAGCAGTTCGGTTTAGTACAGTATGGTAGGGTTTGGAATGGTAAAACCAAGTCCCTTGACTTAGAGAATAAAGAGTCATCTTTGTTTCTCACAGATTTGCACAAATATCACACGGTTATCATTTTAAATATGTTTTTCGAAAGGGAAAATCAGAATAATGAGCATTCCCTCTGACATTGCGAATCATATTGTAATTCCTTCCAAGTTGATATTTATTCAAAATCGCAAAAAAATACGCACTGTACCAAACCGGACCATTCCACTTGGTGGAAACACGCCATAAGTTTATAACTTTTTTGACATACAAAGGACACCGTAGTTCCCAGATACACATGGGAAAGGAAGGGGAAAGCAGTCTGTAGTCTTGCCATTAGATGTCACTATTTCTTACACAGTGGACCTTTAAATCTGGCAACAACACTCATGCAACAATTAAATTGGGATTGTTGTAACCACTGTAAATGCTAACGGTCGCGATTGTACGTATTTTACATCCACAATATCATTTCTAAACACAGTGTGAGAAAAGCTTGTTGAGTTGAGCATGAAAAAAAAAAAAAAAAACTGGCAACACCTGAATAGCCCCATAGACCTCTATGGTTAACCAAGTGACGAATGCCTGAGAAACAGGCCAAACCCTGGAATCAGAATTGTGAGGGTTCCCCAATGTGAAGACAGTAAAGCTTTCAAACATAACCTCAGAAAGTGCAGCGAGAGCGCAACCATGTCATTAACAGCAAGCAGGTGAGTCCAAGTAGTTTGCTGTGAGCCAGAGGCCAAAGCCACAGAGATGATTGTGTGGTATTCCAGTCCAGTGAAATGTCATCAAGAAGAAACTTGCTGGTAGAGAACCAGCAGAGGATAAGTAAGAATGAGAGTCACATGATTTGGCCATAAATGACATCATATTAAAATGGCACGAAGGAGGAAACGTCAAGATCTTTGACGAAATCAGCAACCGGCAAATGGGAAAATAGAGATGTTATTATAATAATGACACCCCATTTCACTAGTTTTACATGAGTGTCATTATTTACTAAGTATTTCAGGAAATTATGTGGTTATATAATCTAACTATCCTGGAGAATTATACTTCTTTGCATTTTTAATCCGCTCCACTGTAGATCCACTCAACCCTTGGAGTGGAACAAAAAAATGTGTCTGGTTGCATTTATCCAGCTGACCAGCAGAGCTAGTGGCCCTTTGGTATCATTTACAGAAGATTTACTGATAACCACCCAATACCAACACTAAAAGCATCATCCATCATGTGAATTGTAATGTCGCTCCACCACTAATTGAGAGCCCATGCTGCACGGCTGGGCCCCCTGTGCCCATAAATAAGTGCCACGCTTATTTTTCTTGCTGTTCGCTGAAGCGAGGCCTGTTTGATCGTATGGCGAGGCCGCTTGGAGCAGATCATAGGAAAAATTGGTTTTTACATTAAAAAATGACCACAGCGGAGGAAGCACAAGAAGTTGTGGCGGAAACCACTGCCAATGTGTGTGTGTGTGCTTAGACAGTCAAGAGTGAAATACATTTTCTCTTTAAATCTGTCACTTTTTTATTCTCAAACACACAGAAAGTACAAATAAATGGAAGCTGCAACAGAGACATGAGGTAGACTGAGCTGCCTGCCATCAGCAGTTAATGCATATGAGGGCATTAGTGTCAGAACATTGTAGAGATCTATGACAGCCAATGAGCCCCATCTAGTGGTGAGAGGAATGTCCTGATATACCTGCAGCTATACCATATCCTGGAATAAATAACATAAAGGCATCAAGAGCAGTCATAACAACTGAATTTAATGAACTTATTACCTTGTTGCTGTCATACAGGCATGACAGTGGTATTTGTCTTCTCGTGTAAGTGTATTTCTACGCAGCCCCAGACATGAAATGGGATTTTTTTTTATTATAATATTAATTTAGGCGCACAAAATATTAATTTGTGGCCACAAAATACTAATTTGTTCCAACAAAATAGGTAAAACGTGGCCACAAAATACTAATTTGTGGCCACAAAGTACTAATTCCTTCCCACGAAATACCAATTTTTTCCCACAAAATAGGTCAAATCTGCGCATGAAATACTAATTTGTGGCCATGAAATACTAATTCCTTCCCAAGAAATAGGTAAATTGTGCGCATTAAATACTAATTCCTTCCCACAAAATACTAACTCCTTCCCACAAATAGGTAAAAATGTGCACATGAAATACTAATTTGTGGCTACGGAATACTAATTTGTGGCCATGAAATACTAATTCCTTCCCACGAAAAAGGTCAAATGTGCGCATGAAATACTAATTTGTGGCCACGAAATACTAATTCCTTCCCACGAAATAGGTCAAATGTGCGCATGAAATACTAACTCCTTCCCACGAAATAGGCCAAATGTGCACATGAAAAATTTATTTCTGGCCACGAGATACTAATTTCTTCCCACGAAATGGGTAAAACATGCCCATGAATATTAATTTGTGTCCACAAAATATGTAAAAGAGGGCTGAAAGCAAAGAGGGCAGAATATTAAGAGCCAGGTTACTTTACAGGTAGCAACTTAACCCCGCCTCCGCCTAGCTGAATTCATCCCGCAGCAAGGGATACAAATAAAAGATAACGACCTTGGCACAACACTTGCAGTACCAGGCTTTTGAGAATATCTTTGTAACTCATTCCTAACCTAAAACAAATCACACTATCTCTGTCCATCCCAAAGCTTCAGCCCTCTTTGGTCGCTTTAATTCATGAGAATGTTATTAATACTATGCGTGCACACATTTTATCTATTTCGTGGGAACAAATTAGTAATTTGCGGCCACAAATCAATTATTTTCTTTCCCATGTCATGTGAGGGGCTCCATATATTTCTAATATCTTAAAGGGAAAATCTGGGTTTTGTTCAGCACAAAAGCTTTTCCCGCTCTTAATAATCCACATATTATTCTAATGAAATGTCTTTTCATCTGGATCAAAACAGCGGTCAATGGGCAACAAGGTAACAACATCAAACAGGAAACTACGCTGACTCATTTGTGAAATACATGACTCAAATTCACTCTACTTTCAGTGTACATTTACGTTTACATCTTAAAGACTAGACTTCAAATGTGGCGGTTTCCTGGAGGTTCGCATGGGTTGCTCATGTGTGACAAAAACAGCAATCTTGGCCATGTATAGATGTGCGGTTCCATAACGAATCAGCCTCATCTCCACGGTCAGAAGGAAATCCCGAGGCTCAGACAAGACACGGCGAAGGGTGATCACGCCTCCATGGATCTGCTGCTGCACGATAAAGAAACCCTCTTCATCTCCTGACGTGACGTTGAACAGCATCTCATCTCCCTGGATTGAATTGGCGGGGCCCATTCGGAAAATATCAGCAGGGACGGGAGTGTCGGTGGGGAAGCTGATGTTATAGAAGGAGATTCTCAGTGGAAGTGAGCGGCACGACGCAGGATCCCGCGCGAACTCACAAGTCACGCGCTCGCAACGGCTGAAAGGGAAAAATAAAATGAGGGGCTCACTGGACGGAGGGCAGAGTAAACTGAACGTGTGGCTTGAAAGAGATGTGGAAAAGAGGAAATGTAATAGAAGAAATCGGGAGAATGAATGTCAAAAGCGGGCCAAAACAAAAAAAAATTGATAAATGAATGAATTGGAAAATGAGACTTTAAAAGATGAACCAAAGATGAGTGGGATGCATCATGCACAGCTCAGGGGACAGTGAACCCTCTCATAACCCAGCAGTCTTCAGCGCTTACCCCTGCGATACTTGTCGAAAGTTTTGAGGACACTGGAAGGACAGACAGCGAAATCCCCCCTGGACGTTGAAGCAGCTCTCAGATACAGAGCAGGTGTGGCTCGCGCTTGCACATTCGTCGATGTCTGTAAACACGGGAGGGAATACAAAGTGATACAGTTAATCACAACAAAACAAAAACTTCCTTGCATTTTCTTTGGTGGGGAGGGATGGACAACCACACTGGAGAAATACTAGAAATTTGCCTCTTCACTTCACAACTTCTATACACCATACTACAGTCTGCCTTTTATAAAAAACATACCAAAATATTCACTGTCTACTGCTTCATCCTCGACAACATATACTGACAGAGAACCATTCATACAATTGTATTCGGCCCACGAGACAATAGGCAAATTAGGGCATGTCCTCCTCCAATTTTGTTGTTTACATGACGCATAATCTTGTGCAAGGTGTGGCACAAGGCCAAAAGGGGTTGTATTTAATGTCTGAATTATTCATAGGTGTGTTTTGGGTGTAACATCAAATAAAGGTATTAAAGGTTCAGTGTAGAAGCCAATAACACCTTCACTTGTCATTCCCTTTAATAGCCAGGTGGGCCTATTTAAATGGTCTGTATTTATAGAGCGCTTTTCTAGTCTTGATCACTCAAAGCTGCTTTACAGTTTTGCAATTCACCCATTCACTCACACTTTCATACAGCGCATTTTCTATCACTCATCTTTCATACTCATTCACAGGAAACATCGTCATTTAGACGAGTAGAGCCGGGAATCAAATCCCCAAGCTTTAAGTTGAAAGACGACTCGCTCTACCACTGAGCTACCGTTGCAATGGCACATGCAGGAAATTGTAAACGATTCACTGAGATGATGGACCTGCTCTTGTGCGAAAGATTAAATGACAAATAAAAAAGTTGATGGTGATGAGACGGGAGCGCACCGTCTCACATGACGTGCCCAAATAAATTGTACAAATAACTACTGTTTGTATTTATGAAAGCTGTAAAAGTGAGTGAAGTCTGTGTGGCAGCTGACCTTGACACATGCGTCCACTGGGGCCAAGTATGTATCCAGTGGGAGGGCAAGTACAGGAGAAGCTTCCTGGGGAGTTCTTGCAGCTGTAGGAACACACGTGACCTCCAGCGAGCAGAGCACACTCATCAATATCTGAAAGAAACAAATAGTTAGAGAAAGAAAAAATAGAGAAATTCACTACAGTAAGATTGTATCAATGTGTAGTTGTTTTAAAATTAAAATAGTTTGGTTTTGTAGCCTTTATATATACTTAAAATAAAGCTTATGACACAAACGAGGTAGAACAACATCTTTTCTGGTACGCAAAGGCCACCGTAGCTCCCGAGTGCACTTGAAAAAGGGGGTGAATGAGTGGAGGAGTCCTCCATGAACACAAACTGTACCGTCACATGTTATCCCATCGATGTCGCTCAGCTGGTAACCACGGCGACAGTAGCACTGGTAGGAGCCGTAGACGTTGGCACATTCCTGGTTACAAGGGTTCTGCTCACACTCATTTATATCTGTCAGCACAAAGGGACAGCGACGTTTGTTCACAGCTTGCTCTCATGGCATAATTTAAGTCTTCATTTTCATGAATTATTCAACCTTTACCAGGAAGTCCTTTAACACTGTAACACCAAACCCTCAAAATGTCAGGTTTCTTTGCTCATTTAACCATAAAAGGACCAGACCATGTCCTGTGAGTAAGTAACAATTTACTGCATGTTAAAACACTGTTTTAACAATTTGAAATATAATAATATAATAAAAAACATATTTACAACCAAATGTTGTGTACTTCCCACTCTTTCCTCTCTGGCAACAAAGACCCGGAACAAAATGCCAAACATTTTCCCCACTTCAGAGTAAAAAACCTTTATGAATGAAAATAAATTGCGGGCTTACCCTCACAGCTCTTGCCGTCTTGGGACAGTTTGAAGCCAATGGTGCAGCTGCACTGGTAGGAGCCCTCTGTGTTCTCACACTTGTGGGCACACAGTCGCTCTACATAATGCTCCCTGCATTCATTAATGTCTACAGAGCACAGAGGACGGAAGTGATGAAACATTGAAATTAAATGAATATATACAAGAAACAACGTTATCGCTTCAAGGTACATTATGTAAGAAGATTATTGTCACACCCTGGGCAGGTTAACAGAGGATCCAACCAGGGTCTTTTTGCTATAGGGCAACAATGCTAGCCACTACGCCACCATGTAGCCACACCTCATCCAATAATGGAGCTCATAGCACCTCAACACCCAGGTATAAAGATAGATAGATAGATAGATAGATAGATAGATAGATAGATAGATAGATAGACAGATAGACAGATAGATAGATAGATAGATAGATAGACAGCTAGCTAGTTAGCGAGATAGATAGCCAGCTAACCAGCTAGCCAGATAGATAGATAGATAGATAGATAGATAGATAGATAGACAGCTAGCTAGTTAGCTAGATATTTAGCCAGCTAGATAGATAGATAGATAGATAGACAGACAGCTAGCTAGTTAGCTAAATAGATAGCCAGCTATTCGGCTAGTCAGCTCGATAGATAGATAGATAGATAGATAGATAGATAGATAGATAGATAGATATGTGTATAAGTATATAACTACTTTAAGATATTTTAGACATGGGCCCCTTTAAAACAATAAGATAGCTGTAAATACTTTACCTTCACACAGTCTGCTGATGGTGTTGAAGGTGTAGCCATGTCTGCACTCACAGCGGTACGTTCCCACAAGGTTCGTGCAGCCGTGGCCGACACAAGCGTTGCCAGTGCGACACTCATCGGTGTCTGAGGCGGGAAGATTGAAGTGATTAGATTAGATTCAACTCCACTGTCACTGCACGTGTCACAGGAGGAACGAGGCAACGGAAATGCAGATTGCATGAAAGCAGAAGTGCAATAAATACAATATACTATTAAATATGTCTATTGCTGCAGGTATATACAATGGGCTGTGACTATATGGTATAAAGTACAGTGTGCAGACGGTAAATATTACTGGGGAAATGTACACAATGGGAATGATTTACAATATATATATATATATATATATATATATATATATATATATACTGTACAGAAACTCAGATATGCATCATGTATAGCAGTGCAAGTAGTATAGTACAATAATAAAAATATCTAAAAGCCCAAAGAGCAAATATTTTTGTTGTATCAGTACTTACCTTCACAGCGTGTGCCCTCCTCAGTTAGATGATAGCCTCTTCCACAGGTGACGATGTTCCGGCGACAGACATAGGAGCCCACCATGTTGACACACGTGTGGCCAGACGGGCATGGACTGTCATTGGCCACACACTCATTTATATCTAATACGACAGGCACACAAAAAAACACACTATTCATCAAGCATTTTCACTTATTTTTAAATGTCTCTTTATTTTGGTAATCGATTAATGTTTTTAAAAAGGTTTAAACAAGTTTTTAGCTTCTTAAATGTGAATATTTATATTTATAATATTTAGTTTGAGAAACACTGATCTACAATTCTTTAACATTTTCCAACATGTTATGGACTCAACAATTACTCGATTAATAGACGATGAAAATAATTGTTAGTTGCAGCCATTTTTAATGGTATGAATTGGTTCAAGAAAGAAGGAAAGGAAGAAAAAACTAACCAGCAGCAAAATAGAGCACCTAGAGTTCTCAACAAAGGAATGGATGTCGTATAAATAAAAAAAAAACCTCTGTGTTTCCAATTATTGTTAAATGGTTTATCTCATTGAAAGAGGCTTTTAAAGGATTCTGTATTAAATAAAACATGTTAGTCTCAGTGCCTCATCACATCTTTTAGGAAGAACCAGTCTTCGTATTGGTTGTTTGTCAACTCAAATGTGACTGGTGTATTTTTTTCTTATTTTAAGAGTTGGACTCACCGATGCATGTGCCGGCAGCGTCCTGAATTAAACCTACAGAGCACTTCTCTTTCGGGCGGCAGCGGAACGAGCCGGCTGTGTTGGTGCACGTAAACTGTGGACCACAGTTGTGGGTCCCCAAAGCACACTCGTCCAGGTCTGCGACATCCAAGGAGAATGCAGAGTAAACACACTGTGCGTACATCTTAGAACAAAATCTGCTACACAACATTCAGTATTGTGAACGCTAGAGCTGCCTCTTCTAAACTTAAAGGCTCAGTGAATAAGAATGAATGGCATCTGCTGGTAAAATTGCAGACTGTAATAAAAGGAGGGCTCAGGCGTTCACTCCTCCCTGTGAAGAAATATTTTTTACTCTGGCTAGTTTGTCCTTAATTACATACATTATCATGCTAATAAAACCAAATTATTTTTATTTTAAAGTACTTATGGCTACTATATTCGATTCGAAATTTATGTAATATCTAAAATCGTTATGAACGGGTAAAAAAAGCCACTTAAAAGAAATTACATTGGATAGATAGTAAATCTTTTACGCATGTTATTTAGTAGGGCTGGAAAAAAATTGCAAACTCATTTGGAGACACAAAACTAATCCCAGTCTGGGGGAAGCTGCTCTAGAGGATATTTTACGACTTAACCCTTAACCCTTTTTCCATTACTATGTTAAAACATACAGTATATACAGAGGCTATAATAATGTGCAATACAGAGTGTGCCTGGCTATTTTGTGACTTCTGCACAATTCTTGCTACTTTATGTCACTACTAAAAATGCGATATAAAATGAATCCTAACTTTGACTCAACAACACATAAGAAGACGGAAAAAAAGGCTTTTTTTTTTAGCCTGAATATGTGAACTATAAACACCCCCCCCCCCCAGGACAACCATATAAGGAGTCCACAGTGCAACTGTCTTGTTACCTTCACAGCTGTTGTTGTCCTTGAGTTCATACCCTGTGCCACAGCCAGTTTGCCTCTGACAGCGAAAGGAGCCTTCTGTGTTGATGCACGTTTGACCGGACATGCAGTTGGGGCTGCCCGTCAGACACTCGTTTATATCTGAAAGAGAGAGACATGCACTCACAAATAGGACGATTCTACAAGTAAATTGACACATCATGTCGATTCTTTTTTAACTAACACCATGTTGCGTGAATTGCTTTACGAGTTAGGTTGAATTACCGTGCGTGTAAATTGTCGATATGACTTACCTTCACATGTCACTCCATCACTCTGCAGTTGAAAACCATCTCGGCAGCCACATGAGCCGTCGTCGGTGTGCAGCTGGGAGCAGGAGGAGTCTGAAAACAGCGCGGGGAAGAAAATGAGTGACTTTACAAAATCATATGGGAATTAGACAAAAGCCACCTTGAGGTCACATCAGTGTAAAACCCCTTTTGTTCCATGTGCTGTTGTTACATTTGTTGAGCCCTGAATCCACACATTCTAATAGCAGATGATATTAGACGCCTTGTTGAGTGAACTCTACTGTATTTTTTCTGTTTTTTATTTGACGACTGCCAGTGAACCTAATTGCCCCTTGGGGATATTAGTTGGTATATTTCACTCAAAGGTATAGTACACAAATATATGCAGATACATTTGTGTTGACACACGTCCAACACACAAAGTACGACTCTGTCTTCATATGCGTATTAATAGTAAAAGGTTTTCAATGTTTTTTTAAGTTTGAAAAGTAAAGTACTTCATTTGAATTCCTCCATGCAGCTGCTCCACAGATACACACCCTTAACTTATATCCAGTTTTTCTTTATCGTTTGTTCTAAATGCTGTGTTTTTGTTTTTTTAAAAACATTTCATTTCCTCTGAGTTGATATTGACTCTCTATGGTTGTTGGCAGAGGTAATCTTTTGATTTAAACATACATTTCAAAGTGCTCAGGTCCACATTTTAATATCCATAGGTTCAGAAAGTTTCTACATAATCTATAGGCTATAAACTATAAATTAAAGTTTCTACTTAACTACATAACTCTTATGTATGCTCTCTTGTTGCTATAGCTATAGGACCCAGAATTACTCCGGTCCTGGTGCCACAACCCGGAATTTCTGTCCTGTGACTGTTGGTAATAATAATAATAATAATAATAACAAAAATAATCATAATCATAATAGTAAAGTAATATTAAAAATAAAGAAATGGGGTTGTAATTATCACACTCTGAAATGTATTGCATATATAAGCTTGTTTGGTATTGTAATTACAGTTGTCCACACTAAATTATTTAGATTATATTGTGAAGTAAACATCATTCCATATCCAGTTATATATATATAACCTATAGTACAATATTCAATCTTAACATCACAATAAAGACATTCATCATGCTATTTCACTAGTAAAATTGCTTACACACACACATAGTATACTGTACATATATATATGTATATGTATATATACTGTTTTCTCTAGAAAGTATAACTGGGTGTCTTTTTTTGGTGAAAAGAAATGTACCATTGTCCCTGAATTTGAGATTCAATAATGGTCAGAAAAGTATTTGTCAGGTCACATTGAACGGTCACATTGAATGACCTATGACCCGGTGTCACAGATAGAGGACTGTATACCCCCTTATGGTATTACGCAGTTTCCAGTTTAGTTTTTGGTCAGTCTTTCACATGTCAAGCTCCATTTTGAGTCTTTCTACATCCACAAAGTTTAAAATATTCAATTCCGGACAGAGAATAAAATAGGTCTTTTTGTCACGTTTTTGTTACTGTTGTCTTATATTTTTGTGTGCCAGAATCTTTCATTATTTCAGGGTTTAAGCCAGGGGTAGGATGTTTTCAGCTTCAGTCCAGCTCTTGTCCAATTGAACACGTACATGTCATAGTGATTCAACTCCAAATCCTATTTATCAAGGCGACTTAGTTCACTTTCACTCACACTTACTTGTTTACATGCAAACTGACTGATAGTGACCGCAGAGGAGGAGTGAGGAGGACGCAGGTCAAACACTTTGCCTCTGTTTGCTCTTATCACTCTGGCCTTTGCTCTACACGAGCACCACAATGGTTTGCTTTTCTTCGCAAACAGATCTTTGCCTCCCACATGTTTGTGCTTTTCACTTGGAGCCAGTTGGGCAACAAAAGCTGTGAGCCACAACAACTCACCATTTGGCATCATTTCTGCAGTTTAGCCCACCAGACCTCCTGTGTGTCTGGCCTGTGGGAAACAATCTGCTCCACAGATACAATCCACTCCTTTATGGAAAACAGTGCTGCTCTCTGATTCTTATAATGCAGCTTGTTCAGACTTGATCGTGCACCTACTTTAGTTAAAATACATCATATCCCTGAGAGTCTAAAGCCTAACAAAGTCACACTGTGCTGAAAGTCGTTTGTGTTTAAATGGCCACGTTTAATGATTGTTTTGCTCTGATTGACTCGAGCGTCACAAAGATGATAACAGAGAAGAGCTAATCACGAGAAAGAGAAGGGGTTTTTTTACCTTTAGAATTCTGTGTTGGCACCTCTGCTTTTGTGTTTTGGCTGCAGCAGGCTGCAGCTGTTTGTGCGCACTGTGTCCCCACCAACAGACCCTGAAGGTTACACTTCAAAGCCGGGCCTGATGACAGGCCGAGCAAACAGCAGTCACAACACATCTACACGGGGACAAACAGAAGAAAGCATGCGATGTACAGAGGTGAAAAAGGACAAATACTTGTGTTCCTATAATTGAGTATACATATATACTACTTAAATTTGTTTTGTTTTCACTTATATTTAAATGTGCTTTGTCAGTTATATGTTGGCACCACACATTTAAATGAGCCACTTTTCAGTAAAGTAAAGACTGGAGCTCAATGAATCAAAGCACTACCTGATTGGATTTTAAAGCTGCAGTGTGCAACTATTGACGATGTTGACGATGTTACTGTTACTGTCACTGTCACTGTCTGTCTCTATGTAAAACACATCACTTCCTGTGTGGTGAGGGAATGCCACTGGGCGACACGAGATCTTGTGTTAGTATTCAAAAGTAATGTTGTTTTTTTGACATATTGTACTTTATGTATATATATATATATATATATATATATATATATATAATATAATAATACTTTGTATATGTAATATACATTTATATAATGCTCTTCCTTCCTTCCCCTGGTTGTGACTAAGGAGAGAGAACCACCTTTGAGATGTGAGATTCCGAGGACGCAGACACGTCACAGGCTCCTTGCCTGCGAGCCAACTCGACGCCGCTGCTACAGAGCTTCTCCGCGAGTGCTGCCGTACAACACTGCTCTTGGACAATCCTGTGAACGAGCAGAAAACGTAAGCATGAGCAGGAACAGCACTATCTGCTCTACGATAAAGAGCACTGTTCACTTAAAGGAATACGTCCCTGATTTGCATTAATGATGATTGTTTTTTGGTTACTTTTTGGTTATTTTGTGGTTGTATCTTCACAAAGAGACCTGGGACTTTGCAACATTTCTATTGGCAACCTTTCATATTTACATCCATTTTACCATGGGCTATTCTCCTCACCGAGTGTCTCTATTTTACTGTTCGTCCGCGGCAAATGTTGCCTCATCTGACCTCCATGTGTGGACCAGGTGTTCCCCCATCAATCACCACCTCCATGTTTCTTTAAGTCAAACAGGGCCCCTCGGTGCTACAAAGAACGCTCCGGGCACTTAACGCCTGCACTAACAGTGTCGTAGTTAAATGTGGCAGGCCTGCCCTGTAATAGGAAGGACAGTTGATGGGCTGTAGAGACGATTTACAGTTTGTTTCCTGCTTTTTAAGACGCCATCACAAACCCCACAGCCTTAGAGGTCGGATACGTTTCCCACTGGAAAACTTTCACGTCAGGCTTTTTACACCTATAAACCCGCAGCTAAAAAGTCTACGTGGCCAAGAAAAACATTTATCAGACCCACCTCCTTTAATCCCACTGCCATAAGCATCTTAAACCAACATCCACATGTACAAATGAATGTTATTAATTAGTGTTACAAGTGCATTAATATTCTTAACTATGCCTTTTTTTAGTCTATATATGAAACAAGTGCCAACTTGACCTTGTATTGACTTAAGTAACATTCTTAAATGTGTCAACCATTTGTTTTAAACAATGGATGCTGTGTATTTTACTTTACTTTACGCGGGATACACAACCACTTCCATGAAATATCATTTTACAATGATCCCCTGTTTTGTTTTGGCCTCTCCTTGTGCCCAGCAAGGGAAATTGATTATCTATTGAATGATGAGGACAGGTGAATGAGGAGGATAGGTGAATAAGGAGGACAGGTGAATTATGAGGACAGGCGAATGAGGAGGACAGGTGAATGAATGATGAGGACAGGTGAATGAAGGATGAGGACAGGCGAATGAGGAGGACAGGTAAATGAGGAGGACAGGTGAATGAATGATGAGGACAGGTGAATTGGCGTTAATTAAGTGAGTGAGAAAGCTGAAGCATTTGTGACCTTTGACCCATTTTGACTTTAATTTGTAAAGGTTTGCCTTCAATTAAAAACAACGAATGTGAGATTTGTGTCCCCTCCTTTTTGCATGACACAATAAAGAACCCCAACCTTGTTAAAAAAAGTAACTAAGGAACTTTTAAACAAGCTACTTTTTTATTTTAACTTGAGTAGATTTTTAGACAGGTACTTTTACTTGTACTTAAGTATAATGTTATCAAAATAGTGGTAGAATATTTCAGTACACTTTCCACCTCTGCTCATGAGCCCATCCATTTTGAGACCCCCACCCCAGTTTTTACCCCCATGCAGAAAGACCACTGTTGTAAGGAGAAACCAGGTGTTTCTTACCTGCAGGTGTGGGCGTGTGAGAGTGGTGTGAGGACGGAACAGTCTTGTCCTCTGTGGGCTGCATCCCTCCCGTCCTGACAGCATTCTTGCACAGTGGGAGACTGAGTCTCTGCAGGGTTGGGATGATGGGATTAGTCATAAAGTGGATGCAGCGCAGTGGGTGGAAAACAACAGCATGATGAACTTGACTGGACCAGCAGTGAGTGATTTAGTGACTGACTCAGATTTAATTCAAATGGGCTCACACTCTCGTGATAGGCAGTGAATGGACGACAAAACAGGCTCCAGTTGAAGTTGTGGAAGTTTCCTAAATAATCATGCGCATTTTTTTCTAGTTTTTTTTTTTTTTTTTTTTTTTTTAAACACCAACAGATTTAAAATTCGTCCAAATTCTGTTGCACGTAAATTCGCACGTATCTCGGTTCTCACCTTGTCCCTGGAGAAGTCCACATAAAGAAAACACAAGTATTATCCACGGCGCCATCGGACCCAGCGTCGCTGCGTAAAATGTCCCCAAGTCTTGATTTGATGATTTTTAAATGTACCAAGTTTTGGATCAGTGGGTCACACAGCGGAAGGGAGGACGATGAGCGGCTCCTGCAGGACTTTGCTCCGCCGGGGAGGAGAACATCTCACAGGAACAGCAGCAGGAGACGCGGACGTGATTTCTTAGGTTTGTGTGGAGGTGGTGACTCGGTGGGTGGAGGTTTAACTTTGTCACCGGGTGACTATACCGCCGACAACAGGTCAGGATGTGGACTGAGCATGACGTCAGTGAGAGTCCAGAGGAGACGCTGCTATTGATAATGAAAAAGTGCCAATGTGGGACTTTTAATTTGAAATTTCTCAAAAATTCTACAGCAAAAATGGCTTTTCTTTCTTTTTTTTTTTTTTTTTTACAGTATAATAGTAGTCATAGGTGTCCTGAACACAAACTAGTCAGTCTTGTCCAGAACCTATGACAATTTATTACATTTCGAATTTGACAATTTTTTGATTAAAAAGAGCAAATATGGGACTTTTAATTTGAAATTCTTCAAGAAATTGACAGTAAGAATGTCTGATTTACAGTATGCTTGTAGTCATAGATGTCCTGCACATAACCTATTGCTCATCAGAACTTATGGGAAATGAAGTTTGTATTACATCTCAAAAACAACTGTGTACGTGCATGTGCAAAACACAAGTCTGATCAACATGAAACACAGTTTATTATAAATATTGTAAATGCAGGTATTTTTAAATGTTCCACAAAGTTGGTCGAGTTCATCTACAAGTTCTGTGTGGATTCAGATTGTAATAAAGTGAAGACACTGGACAGAAAACATTCTATTTTCAAGTTTATGTGTGATGACGCTTGTTGTGCATTTTCCCATTATTTCAGTGACTAAAACATTCATTTTCTAGCCTAACGTTACATCCCAGTCATCGCGATGCAGAAGGGCAGGGACACAACACTCTTGTGTCAGACGCTGATAATGATAAAGTGATTACTGTGTCTCTGAGTTATCTATGACCAGTAACATTTTAATAAATAAAGTTAGTAAAGAAACATTTTCTTGATAAAAAAAAAACCAATGCAGCTGTATGATGATATATCTTTGGGATTTGGGACATGAAAGACCTTGAACTGCGATATGACAATTTTGTTTTTCCTTTCTTAAACGCCATGTTGTGGCAGTCAGTCGTCATTGCACAAATGTGTCACTCCTTCCTGTTCAGGAAATAAAAGTAAATACAGCAGCCATATTTGTTAAATACACAGCATTATTACAATACTACTAAAATAAAAATGAATACTAATGCAATGAAACATTTGTTTTTACGAGCCGTGTGGCTCCAGTACAAGTGAAGGTACTGGAGCCATTACTATTCATATTAAGACATCGTGCATGCATTGTTAACCCAACGTCTTGTGTTCTGATTTCCATTGCAGCAGGTGTGTCCTCAGTACGTGGGATTATTATGTACAAGTAAAAAGCAAAGCAACTGATGAGAATTTACCCATGATCCTATCTTTCACGTTCTTCAAAGATAATTATATCACATTAAAATTGTACACCTCTGTACAGCTTGTTTACTCCATTCCATGTGCACTTACAGCATCCCTGCCACTGTACTCTGTTCCTATTGCAAATATAACGCGGTACAAAAGCTTCCTGCTTGCAGCGGCAACATACAGGTCCCCACTGGGGCCAATTCTGCGGAAGACTGAAATCATATATCCTCTCTCTACAGCTGGAATATCCGACTAGCCCTCCTCTTGTTTGTCTGTGTCTGCGGGATCCGCCTCCTCCTTCTGGGTTTCATGTGGATCGACAGGCTCTGATGGCAGTTCGGGATTCTCCCGTTTAGGGGAACCGAGGGCTGCACTGTCCTCTGATTCACCATCGGCAGCGAGGGAGTCTTTCACGTCCTCCACAGAAGATTTCTCATCCTGCTTCACCTCCACCTCAGAGCTGGTTCCAACTATAGAGGAGGCCTCTATAGTTGGAACGCCTTCATCAGCAGCTGCAACCTTTTCTTCCGTCTCCATTACACTTGTGTCAGTCGCCTTCTCCTCCGTGTCGGTCCCCTTCTCCTCCGTGTCAGTCACCTTCTCCTCCGTGTCAGTCACCTTCTCCTCCGTGTCAGTCACCTTCTCCTCCATGTCAGTCGCCTTCTCCTCGGTTTCAGTCTTTTCTTCCTCTGCTGGGACCAACGTTTCTGTCTCGGGGGCTAAATCTTCTTCCACGGGTGGGATTCCATTTTCCACAGGACTTTGTGGCGTATCGTCTTTGACGGGTGCCACACTTTCCTCCATCGTCTCTTCCTCTTCGTCGTCTATCTCGTCCTCTAGTGGAGGAATCATCTGTTCTTCCCTCCCACCTGGGAACACCTTGTCTGGGTAGATGAGCTTCAGCTGCTCCTCAAAGTAATCCTCCAAGTACAAGCCTGCACTCCCCACTTCTGAGGATGCCTGCACAGTCGGTCAAAGACAAAGTAAGTGCTTGGGTAAAATAACAAGTTAAGGTTCAAGAAATTGTCTGCAAGTCACTCTAAAAAGGGTCCAGTGCGTAACAATCTAGGATTTATTAGCAGAAATTGAATATACAGCTCTGTCCAAAACTGCTGTAAAGTAAGAATGCTTACATTTCTCTGGATTTCAAACCTGCCTAAAACTTTTACTTTGATCACATGTACACAGGAGAGCTAATGAAAATATACAAAACAGCACATAAGTTTGGGAAAGTGTTGATGTCATAGCTCTAACCCCACTAGCTTTATGCAAAAACAGCACAAAGGACTGTTTTGGGGGGCTTGAAACAATTAAAAGATTTACAGGTAAAGTTCTGTTCTTATGTGAATAAGGCCTAACAGAGTATCTACTGTGGGCACGGACCTTGCTTTACAAAGGCCGCCATCTTGTGGTGGCATATTGCTACGGCAGCATAAACTGATGTGCAGTTTTTGCCTTGATAAACCAACAACGAAGAAGGAGGAAATGGCAGAGTGAGTGGAAGAGTAGAGATTTGTGAAATGAAGTGTTTTATGTCCTTTGTAGTATGTAAAGGCCACCGTAGATCCTTGCAGTTTGGGAAAAGGACCATTCTTACACAATGGAGCTTTAAAAACTAAGCAGAATGTGCGTCATCTCTAATTATCCCTCAATCAAGGGCAATCCCCCCCCCCGGAGAGTACAGAGAAGGGGCGAAACATCTTTAATTCCAGCATGCCTACTACATTTCTCAAAAGTTCAAATAATTGTATTATTTAAATAACTGACTTTTACCTTGTAGTATTTTGCACAGTTGAAAAAGATGAGCCTGACGTCCGTGACGAACCCCTCCGGAGAACTATAACTTTCTCCATCCTTTGACTTCAACTGCAGCCTCCTCTTCACTATTGACAAGTCCATCGGAGTCTTGATCAGCTCTTTGTACCTTTTTGTCTCCTACATTAGAAAATGATTAAAACATTACAATACACACACACACACACACACACACACACACGTGTAAGGACGGCGTGTAAAAAAAAAAAATAAAAATATATATATATATATATATATATATATATATATATATAATATGTAAATATATATACATATATACACACGCCGTCCTTACACGTGGGTGTGTGTGTGTGGGTCTCTTTCTCGAAAAATACCCAACAGATTTAATGGTGTCATGGTTTATCATCTATTTTTCACTAAATGGGAACATAATTGAATATTAAAAAGACCTGACAATAGCTATTGAGACCATTAACTCCCCAGGAAATGGTTTACTGATGTGAGAAGTAGGCTAATTTTTCAATAGACGTCCATTCAAATTTAGTCGCCCCCTGGTGGCTATCACTGTCCGTGCTTTTAGGAGTGACACCAAATAAGAATGAACAGAATAACAGCATCTTAATTTCACTGACTTGCAGACAAGTGTCCAGCTGACATGTTAAGTCTCCTTTTAAACTGTTAAAAATATATATCATTGAAAACAGGGTTTACCGATGGAGAAGCAGGCAGTTGGAAGTCAGCGCTGAAGTCATTGCAGAACAGACGCAGTAGCAACCTCTCACACTTCTGTTTTAAGAAAAAAAATAAATAAAAGTTTTAAAATAAGATTATCTCATTTTGTTCTCCACCATTAGTCGTGTCATAGCAGGGCAACAGAGAGGAGGCGTACCCTTTTATCAAAAGGCGTGATTCCGTCAGAGACGGCGCCGTCCTTACTGTCACAGTCGTACACCATCTCAGGCGAGACGATGTCTCGGCAGAATGAGCAGAACCACTCACCACTGACGAGAGAAGAGAAACGGCACAGAAAGCGGTTAGGATACATGCAAATAGTGAGCAGTTACTGCTGCAATGAGATTAAAGTTCTGTCTCTAGCTACACCTGGAAGAGTTCATTGTCATCTTTGTCATCAGTATTAATATATAATCTTATATTATGAGATGCTTTGAAAAGGGAAATGCAAGAACAAGACAGAGACATTTCTGACACAAGATCAAAATGCCTTAAATTTTCACCTTAATTTGTTTAAAATTCTTTCGCTTCCGTTTCTCAATAGCTACAGAAAATTAGAAACTTTTTAAAAGTGGAACTGCAAAGCATACACAGCAATCTTAACAACGAAGCAAAGAACACAAAAAATGGAAAATATATGGACAATTGGATTACTACAATATAATTATATAATGTTTATATTTATAATATTTTTTTTCTTAGACAAAATGTGGACATGCAGCTTTAACGTTCACAAAAAACAGGTTGCAAATATGACTGACACAACCTTAATTGTTTAATTATTTATTAAATCTCTACTGTCGATTCATGGGGTGGTACCAAAACAAACTCTCATTTTATATTCGTACAAACTATGCTTGAAGCAATTAAGATTTCCTGTGTCACTGATTACCCATTCAGCACTGGTATTAACATCCATCCCAAATCATCCAAACAGGCGGACAGCGATAAGTACGACTGTTCACACCTGACAATACCATGCACCCTGGATGTGGGATCATAGCCCACATCAGAAACTAGCTTTTTTTTACCAGATCTGGAAAGGGTCTGTGAGACTGTGTGTCTGTCACCTGGGGGACTCATTCAGCGTGGGGATGTGGCAGGACAAATGGAAAACTTTGGGACACTTGTCGCAACACAGCAGCTCTCCTCCGTTCTGACACACAGCGCACCAGTCCTCATTGGGATCGTCCTCAGGCTCCGCTCGCTTATCCAGCACAGGTTGCGCTGTGGGCTGAGGACACTGCCCATTCCCAGGGTTGGACTCTGATCTAGGCACCGGGTCTGGGACAGACACCTTCTGCTGCTGCCGGGGCTTTGACTGAACCCCAGTGCTGCTGTCAGGTAAGCTGGACCCCACACTGGACTGCACCTGCAAGATATATGCGGAGAGACACACAATAACTAATAAGAGACAAAGAGACATTTGGAAATGGCACATTTAAAGTTGTAATCTTTTAACATTGTAACCACCAAAAACAAAAACTAAATACATTTAAGACTACATATTGAGGTTTTTTTCCCCCTCCAAATTTTCTTACAAAACGGACTTCATCCTCATCCTCCGGTTCGTCCTTGATGACGATTATGGGACCCGGAGATGACCTCCTCCGTCTTTTGGAGGAGGGAGCAGACGGCGGCTCAGAAGTTCTCTTCCAGGAGGAAGTCCTTCAGCACACACATGACCCAAAACAGAAGAGAAAAGACTGAGTGAATTACACTATAGGCTGCGAGTTGAATGCTAGACTGACACAAATTAAAATAAACGTAGTCATTTCACATCAAAAGAGACAGATAGCATTTTCTGTGTCTATATAAGTAAAAATGCACAGATTCAAGATGATATCTGAGGGTGAAATTGTGCTGTAAAATGAAGAAGTGCTCAAAGTAACTTAATATCCTTAATGATTTTACAGCCAAGTTCAGGTGAATCTCTTACCCCGTGCTTCTGTCTGTAGAAGACGGCTTGGACATCGGGGAGTTCTGCCTATTTTGAACTTGGGAAAGATGACATGAAAAAAAATTACTCAAATTTTGAAGGTAATGACAAAAGGTTTAACCTAAGTTGTATTTTCGTGTGAGAGCTTCAGGGTTGCGGCTCGACTGCAGCAAGGATACTGACCTGTTATGTGGTTAAATGTGCTAGTTTTGTCTGTGGTTGCCGAGGTTAGACTTGAAGAATAGTTGGGTTTGGGAACAGAGATGGTGATGGAGGGGACAGACGCACTTGGTTCGCTCCTCTTTAGGAAGGAGGACTCTGACACACCCCTCTGAGGAAAACCCATCATAAATATATTAAAGTGAATGCCTCATCACAGTTACCCAAAACATGCTCTTTAGTCGGTCTCCTGCCAACCTGGTGTAGTGACGACTGTGTGGCTGCTCCAGCAGACAGAGGTGGTGGGAAGCGAGAAGTGCCCTGCGACACATCCATTGGTTTCGGAGCAAAGCTGGAGCTATTGATGAGATCTCTCAGAGACTAGATGTAGGAAAACATGAAGTTAAAAAAAACTAATTTGGTCTGTTTCACATCAACTTTATATCAGTTGGTCCAAATGAAAACTTTTTGGTTCTTGTCTGTCTAGTCTTACAGATATGTGGACGGCGCCTCACTTACTCTTTGATCATCAGCCCTCCAGCACCACATTAATTCTTTAGTTAGCTCTGGCCTTTTTGTTAGTTATGTTCAGTACTCATTTTGTGACCGTGTGACTCCCGTTTTTTTGTCATGACTCATGAGCCGGGTCACGACAGAACATTTTACCAATGAGCATGTTTGCATAAGTGTATGACTGCTCCAAAATGAAATACATTTGTTTTTTGTAGCCTTCAAATTAGATTTTATATGCATCCTAGACAAGGGCCCGGCATCAAGGCCATCATCTTGCCCTGTCCAGAGTAGCCTGGATGGACAAGCCAACCGATTGCGATTCACATTTTGAAACTGAAGCTGGCTACCCACATGAAAAGGAACATCTATTCTGGTATGTGGGGGTCACTGGAGTTCCCTGCAGCTTGGGAAGTCTCACAATAGAGGTCACTAAATCTTGCACACTGGACCTTTATGTGAAATCACATTTCTGGTAATCGAATCTATGTTCAGTATAACCTAATATAAACTTCCAACGGGCTCATGGGATTACTTTTTTGGTCTTACCTGAGCAGGGGGGAACCCTGTGTTGTGAAGCATGGAGGATGTGGGACTTCTGGGGTTGGAGCTCCCATATCTGCGTCCCGTGTGCGCCAAGTTGGGGGGTCCCTGAGATGGTGAGGACCCTCCATGGACGGGCCTGGTCAGTGGTGGGGGGCCAGGAGGTCCAGGAGGTCCAGGGGGCCTGATGTTCTGGTACCAGGACCAGTAGTTGGTAGGAGCAGGCTGTCTGTGGGACTGTTGGGAAAGCTTGTCAACCTTGGACAGAGGGGTATTTGGACAAACAATTTTCATCAGCGCTGGAAGAGGTTGTAGATTACTTTGTCATTTTTACACAGTGAACTCCATAACATAGCAGAAAGCTCAATGGGGAACAGGGAGAAATGGTCAAACACTATGCAAAGAGTACATTGGATATTTTAACAACACAAGATTAATTCGGTGGTCGGAGAATGAAAACCACTACCTGCATCTGGAGCTGAGCTAGTGTGCTCTGTCGCTGCTGAGCTGAGACTGGCAGTCCTCCAGCAGGGGCCTCTGCTCTGGGAGCTGCTTGGTGGTTGAGGACGGCCGGCCGTCCTGGGCCTCTCTCTACTACCAAAGAACCTGTGCAAAACAAACAAAAAAAACAGTTACTAAATAACTGTAAATTCTACCTGCTGATCTCCTGGTTAGTTAAACTGACGCGCACATTTCTGTCGACGATGATGGAGGCCTGATGATCTCATATCTTTCCTACTTAACTATGGCTTTAAAAAAAAAAACTAAGATGTAAAATGATGATATGTAAAATTAGCCAAGTCTTCCAAAATAACTTTTACAACCAATTAATTTTATATCTCAATTCAGTTGTATGATGTATGGGTTCATATTACTCACAATATTGAGTAAAACACGTATGTGTTGAACATTTCTTGCTCTATTATAGTAGAGTATTAATTTAAAAAAAAAAGAAGAAATGTCTCCACACACAGGGCAAAGGCATGGAGGGGAAAAATTCAGGTTAAATTAAGTTGAAGTCAAGACGGCTGAAATGTTGGCAGGTCATGTTGTGACAGTTAATCCAATAGCAGAAATAATACATAAAGATGACTAAATCTTCTTATAAACTGAAGTAGTTTGGTTTAACTCCACACAATATCCATCGAAATATGTATGTGTAATATAAGTATGTAAATGTACAAAAATCTAAAAGATTACACAGAATATAATATCGTGCAAAGATAAGAGTGAGAAAAATGGTACAAAGGATGCACAATCCATTCGGTGGAAATACCAGTCATTTTACAGTCAAAAGTCAGTATTCATAGCTAATTGCAACTGCACTGCACATTTTAGATTAAAGCAACTCTTACCAAGGTCGACATTAGTGGCCCAGAAACCAGAGCGACACTGGAAGCGAACAGTACTCTGGGGAATGATGGAGGGATTACAGCTTGCCCTCATCAGGTAATGGATCTGGTAGAGGATCTATGAGACAAAAAAGGGGTTCAATTTCAAAAAGGTGTCACAACATTTCTAAAATAATTGTAAGAGTTTGTCAAATAATTGTTGCAAAAATTCACCAGTCTCTTGCAGTACAGAAGGGCGGTTCCACTATGGCTGGCTGTAGCCCACTTCGTGAAGCTAATTACGTGGTCGAGGTGCCTACTCAGAGAGTTGACATCATCTTGCTGTTTCTTCAGACCCACCTCATGTTCCTTTGTGAGACCCTGAGAGTGAACGTGTCCGTGAAATGTCAGAAAACAACTCACACTTAGATTTGAGAAATTCATCGTGAATATACACAATGCAGACCATACCTCGAGCTGATTAACCAGAATTTTGCCCTTCCTGTTGATCTCCATTATCAAATTACAGATGGACTTCTTTATTTCATTTGTAACTGCCTTACGATTTTCTTCAACTTGTTGAAGTCTGGGGGAAAAATGGAGGGCAAAGCATGAATATCAGTTGCAGTGCCATGTTAAAATTTTATTTCAACATTTTGCTTTTCAAAAATACATACAATACAGTATTTCTGTGTTGTTGTTGTAGGGGAAGCAATTAGCTAGAACACATAATACTACACCTGAAATGGGATAAAAAAAACAACAACAGTGGAGTAGAGAATAACTTTACCCAGAGCTGATACAGCTGGAAACATCCTCAATGGCTTGTCTTTTCTCTTGCAACTGCTGTGTCATGTTCTCTAGATACTGTCTATGGTTTCTGTATGCATCCTCCAAAAACTGGTAGCTGAAAAGAACAAATATCAAAGCACGCCATAGGTAAATTATGTCATTTTTGGGACCTAAATCAATCACTGCATATTCTTGGTATTACAAAAAGTATATATATTATATTTAAAAGAAAGAAAAGTTCTACAACAGTAAATAGATTGACATTAATATATAATTTTAAATCATTTTATATAAATCAGTATCTTTAATTCTCTAAATAACTGTAATGATCTGACACCAATGTGTGCTGTATAGTTACAAATAAAGATTCAAAATGTTATGGTGGTGGATAAAAATCTGCACATACTTGTGATCCTTGTGCTTAAGCAGCTGACAGTCTCGACAGGTGAGTCTGTCACACGTTTCACAAAACAGCTTCAGTGGCTCCTGCTTGTGGATGTCACAAAACACGGGCCTCTGTGTCGACAGACCTACGGCCTCTGGGATAAATAAAACAGAACAATTTGCTTAGTTACCACTTCACTATATTTCAATATTTAATATTGACAAATATGCAAATATCACAAACACACACACAAACTACCTGGAGACATCTCCTCTTTCTGCCGTATCGTGTGATCCCTGGTAAACTTAACCCTTTGGTGTGCCTCAATGCACGTCAAGCACAGGAACTCCACACACTCCACACAGTAACCTGTTGCTTCCGTGTTGTCTTCGCAGCTCATACACAGCTAATGATAAAAGGAGAAAAAAACTATTGTATGGAGAAAATTCGACACTGTAGTCTCAAGGGCAAAATTCCTTTGGCATTTTTCATTATGTACAGAACTTCCTTAGATTTACAATCTGAAATTAATACATTTAGACAGCAAATCAAAATTACCCGCCATAGCATTCTTATTTTAAATAAATCGTTCATGTCCATAAAATTCGAGCGCCTATCTGTAAAGTGCATCCAAATGTGCACTGTTGAGAGGATGTGAAGTCTGAATCCAAGCTGAAATCAAGCTGTTGAAAACCGAGAGGAAAAACTACAGAACACCCAGGTGACGGCTCACCTGGCTGGTTTTTTCAACTGTGCTGCTCGGCACTTCAGCAGAGTCCTTGACAAAGAAATTATCCAGCACGTCCATCTCCCAGCATTCCTGTCTGCATACTGGACAGCGAATGGCACCCACTAATAGAGCAAGAAACAGATATTCTGTGTCATGTACAAATAGAATCAAACTCTCAGTTTATAAATACCAAAAAAGTACAATTGCAGAAGTTCATTCTATGTGTTGTTACATATTTTACTGATTATTTCAGAACATGGTTTGGGACTAAATATTCTACCTTCTCTCTCAGGCCAGGTAAATAAAGTCTTCCCTTCCTGAGCACAAGCTTTAAATAACCATCCTACCAAAAAGAAATTATCACACACAAAGCCCATTTACTAAAAAGTATATCCTTTACCACATAATATGTGGTAACAATGCAATTGCAAACAATGCAAAATGAATCTCATTCTCACACATCTAACACAGTCTGTGTTCCCTTGGAGTGATACTGAACTTGTCTTTTTACAGGGCAAATGGTTACGTTCCTAAACATTACTGTGTGAACATCAGAATACTTTTCTTTTAATTATGTCACTTAAAATGTTCTACTTCATTTTGTGCTTTACAATCAATTACAGTGGGTATTTACTGTATGGTATTGACTTATTGTTTAATATGTATACATATATATCTTACGTGCTAGTCTGTCAGTTTGGGCTGCTGTAGAAATGTGGCAACGCAGGATGGAAGCCTCCATAAAGCAACGCCTTTGCCCCTTCTTATGTTCATATTTTTTATTCTTACAAAAAAATAGCCATCTTCTTTGTTTGAGTCTGTCTCATGTAAATGTGGACAGCTGCTCTAAGTAAGTTATTCTAGTCATTATAAAGCCATGAAAAACAAATAATTGGTGATTTAAAGCAAATTCACGTAAGTTTATTAGGGGCAGTATATTACATTTCTGCAACCAAACTCAATGTTGCACACTGGATGTTACATTACTTTTACCACAGTCACGAATGATGAACGATTGTCTTATTGTGACTCTTCCTGATGTGTCCCAGCTTCACTAAAGCCATACATCATAACCGCAATTGAGAGTCTGACATCACTTCATAAGAACTCTTTACTCACGTGGTTTGCTGTTGTCTACGTGAGCTTGCATGTCACGCCTCGGGTCAGCGCTTCTGAAGGGGGCAGGTAGACATCGCCTGCAGAAGGAGTGGAGACATGGCAGTAGTTTGGGTTCCCTGTTGTGGAAGCTCAGCTTGCAGACGGGACAAGTGTCCATGAGTCCGATTGTGCCTGGCTGTTTCTGCCTCTCCTCCTCGGCCGGCAAACTTTCAGCTTCATTTTCCACGATGATGACAATGTCGTCGTTTTCCAAATGTTCGGCTTTTTCGTCCATTTTTACCTCGAGACAGCTACTTCCCGATATCTGGAGCCAACCAATCAATCAAGCGATGCGACTGGAAACAAAGAGCAGCCTATAGTTTTAACTTAACAAGGCACATAGCGAATATAAACAAATGGTTTAAGATATAGCCAGTTAATTCTATCAAGTAAGGTTAAACCGTACGCCAGATGCGTAGGTTAAAGACAAACTCTTTCCGTTGTGGAAGCTAAATTAGCAACGTAGCTTGTTTTAATTGTACGCATGCTATGGTCCGTAATTAATGAATGTCCGTTTTCTTTGAGGCCCTTATCAACACGGTCAAAAAACAACATTACACGGTCGCGTATGAGTTGAAATTGTGTTACATATAAAGTGTTTTGAAGCTGATATGTCCATAAAAAAGGCGACCATCTGTGCCTCGGATGCCCAAAACACAGACCACATATTACCAACAATGCATTGCGGTATTTTAAAGCGACAGCGCTGCTTGGTGTTGCATCGATATGTTTCCCCGTTATTTTGCCCTGATTATTGCTTATTTACTTCAGAATGAAAAGAAAAGAAAAGACAAATGAGTTCAAATGAGATAAAAAAAAGAGAGCTAATACTGACACATTAACACATTAACACTTTATTTTTTGTATGAATTGTCAGAAATAATAATAATTATTATAATTAGGGCCTGAGCACAGATGCCAGGGGCCAAAAAACAAATTTGTGCGAGGAACCTTTTGTTTTCCTTCAGATAATAATAATAATAATTATTATTGTTGTTCTTCTTATTATTATTATTGTTATTATTTCATAATTTTTGAGGGGGTTTAACATGCATTAAAAAGTCATGAAACTTTGCACAGAGGTCAGGTCTGGCGAAAATGTGATATTTTATATTGAATTTTTTATATAGTGCCCAAACAGGAGCTTTCCCCTGTTTCGCAACATTTTATAATGATCACTTGCACAAAGCAATGTGTTCTTGCCAGAGTGTGTAATCTGTTTAAAACCTCTGCAAACACATTATCCTTTTGTCTTACTATTTCTGTTAATTCAGTTGTGCAGAAAACCATTGTATGTTTTCGACACACAATGGTTTTCCTCTAACTGGACTCAGTTGGAAAAAAGACAGACATTCCCAAAGGGAGAATGGTCACCACTCTGTTCGATCTGCCTAAGCCTTCCATGTACATAAGCTAACAGATTATGATCAACCATGGATATCTCATTAATGATTAATATCTGCAGATCACTAAAGGTTGCGTGCAATGTATTTACCTGTTCTTCCCCCAATGGTGTGTATGGCAGTTGCACATCTATTCCTAAGGACAAACTACTATGGAAGGTGCCAGGTTTTAAATTGAAAGTAGCTTTACCAGTAGGAGCTACTAACAACACTGTGATCTTCTCTGATGCACTTGCAACTTGTGACAACAAACTACTTGCTTCATAATGGATGGCCTTGATTGAATGTGGCTTACCTGTCACAGCACCACCTGTAATTAATAAATGAAATGGTTTTGGCCTCTGACCTTATCTATGCACTACTGTCTAACAGTATAAAACACATCTTTCTGTTTATGATTAAGTGATTTGAGTACATTAAGTGCATCAATATTCACATTAAGCTGGGAAACAGAGTCACAAGGGTGGACATGGGAAATTAAAACAACACAGTGTTTTTCTTTTTACATGGTTTGTAGTGCCTCTTACTATGCATTTGAACAGCTGACACAACAGCTGACACAATCTGTCTGTAAGTTCATTACAGACAGACAGACAGACGACTTTATTAATCCCTTTGGGAGGTTCCCTCGGGGAAATTAACAGCTCCAGCATCCACACACAGCACTGTTAAAAATAGAGAATAGAATAAAATAAGATAAGAATAAAAATATAAAAATAAAAATTAAAGTGACCCATGCTATATATATGTATGTATACGTACATACACACAACACATGTATATATATATATATACACATACATACATACATACATGCATACATACGCACACATACATACACATATACATATATATGCATACATACATATACACATATATATACATATATACACACACACATACATACATATACACATGCACACATATATACATATATATATATATATATATATATATATACATACATATACACACATAGGTACACACACACCTACAGTTACCCCGTAATGCCCAGGGTTTTATTGCACATGTTATTATGTTATTGTTGTGGTTGTTTGTTTAGTTCGTACTGTTTGTTTTGTTTGCCCTCCTCCCTGGGTGCATCAGTCCCAATGTTCAGGGAACCCTGTTGATTTGTTTGGAAGCGAACAGAACTCTGGGGAATGATGGAGGGATTACAGCTTGCCCTCATCAGGTAATGGATCTGGTAGAGGATCTATGAGACAAAAAAGGGGTTCAATTTCAAAAAGGTGTCACAACATTTCTAAAATAATTATAAGAGTTTGTCAAATAATTGTTGCAAAAATTCACCAGTCTCTTGCAGTACAGGAGGGCGGTTCCACTATGGCTGGCTGTAGCCCACTTTGTGAAGCTAATTACGTGGTCGAGGTGCCTACTCAGAGAGTTGACATCATCTTGCTGTTTCTTCAGACCCACCTCATGTTCCTTTGTGAGACCCTGAGAGTGAACGTGTCCGTGAAATGTCAGAAAACAACTCACACTTAGATTTGAGAAATTCATCGTGAATATACACAACGCAGACTATACCTCGAGCTGATTAACCAGAATCTTGCCCTTCCTGTTGATCTCCATTATCAAATTACAGATGGACTTCTTTATTTCATTTGTAACTGCCTTACGATTTTCTTCAACTTGTTGAAGTCTGGGGGAAAAATGGAGGGCAAAGCATGAATATCAGTTGCAGTGCCATGTTAAAAGTTTATTTCAACATTTTGCTTTTCAAAAATACATGCAATACAGTATTTCTGTGTTGTTGTAGGGGAAGCAATTAGCTAGTACACATAATACTACACCTGAAATGGGATAAAAAGAAACAACAGTGGAGTAGAGAATAACTTTACCCAGAGCTGATACAGCTGGAAACATCCTCAATGGCTTGTCTTTTCTCTTGCAACTGCTGTGTCATGTTCTCTAGATACTGTCTGTGGTTTCTGTATGCATCCTCCAAAAACTGGTAGCTGAAAAGAACGAATATCAAAGCACGTCATGGGTAAATTATGTCATTTTTGGGACCTAAATCAATCACTGCATATTCTTGGTATTACAAAAAGTATATGTATTATATTTAAAAGAAAGAAAAGTTTTACAACTGTAAATAGATTGACATTAATATATAATTTACCCTCACGTGACAGAAAAAAAACCATTTTATATAAATCAGTATCTTTAATTCTCTAAATAACTGTAATGATCTGAAACCAATGTGTGCTGTATAGTTACAAATAAAGATTCAAAATGTTATGGCGGTGGGTAAAAATCTGCACATACTTGTGATCCTTGTGCTTAAGCAGCTGACAGTCGTGACAGGTGAGTCTGTCACACGTTTCACAAAACAGCTTCAGTGGCTCCTGCTTGTGGATGTCACAAAACACGGGCCTCTGAGTCAACAGACCTACGGCCTCTGGGATAAATAAAACAGAACAATTTGCTTAGTTACCACTTCACTATATTTGAATAGTTAATATTGAAAAATATGCAAATATCACAAACACACATAAACTACCAGGAGACATCTCCTCTTTGGGTTTGTTTCAGTTCTATCCATTTGTTGTAGAACAAGAATGGAGCTAACGGCTGAGAAGCATTCTATTCCTCTGAGTGATGGCAACAGCATTCCTCTGATGGGACTCGGCACTTACGGAGATCCCCGCGCGGTAAGACTTCTTCGTGCTCAGAAGAAATAATAGGTTTATTCTATGACTCTTCAGAGCGGTCATTTTCTTGTGTGTGTGTTGTCTTCTTTTGATAGACCCATAAAGGAAGTGGATATGAAGCCGTCAAAGTGGCCATCGAAGTAGGATACAGACACTTTGATGGGGCTTTGGTCTATTTTAATGAACATGAGGTGGGGCAAGCAATACGGGAAAAAATTGCTGATGGAACTGTGAAGAGGGAGGACATCTTCTATTGTGGAAAGGTACTGTACTCTGTTTGCTTATTAGTGTCTCAAAGGCTCACGTTTATGTAGTCACCCAACTAAATGGCAGAGGTGGAAAGAGTACTGAAATATTCTATTCAAGTAAAAGTACCACTATGGTCTAAAAATGTACTCAAGTTCAAGTAAAAAAGTAGCTTGTTGTACTCAGAGTAAAAGTGATTGGGTTACTCTTTCTTGTGTTGTGCAAAAGCAAAAGAGGGGACACAAATGTCACAAGACAAACCTTTACAAATTGAAGACAAAATTACAAAATAAAAAAATGTAAACACATAATGGATCAGTCCAAATGGCTCAATGCCACAAATTAGTGCCGATTCACCTGTCCTCATCATTCACTGCCAAAGTTTCCAGTGCATGCCAACTTTTCTTTTCTCAGTAACAGATGTGATTTAAAATGTAGTGAAGTACAGTACTCCCATAAAAACATACTTAAGTAAAAGATTTTAAAATGACTCACAAGCACACAAAAGACCTACTCGAGTAAATATATTTCATAACTTCCCACCTCTGCTAAATTGCTACATGGTGAATGCTAGTGCTACACCTAATCATTTAGTAATAATGTTTCATCTGCACCCATCATGCAGTTGTGGAACACTTTCCATCCCCCGGCACTGGTACGGCCTGCTTTGGAGAAAACTTTGAAGACATTGCAGCTGGATTATGTTGACCTCTACATAGTAGAACTGCCTTTAGCCTTTAAGGTATACATGTATTTAATATCACAATATGCCAAAGTTATTTCATTATCACTTAATATTGCTAACATACTATTATTTCTGAAGCCAGGGGATGATTTCTACCCTAGAGATGCAAATGGAAAGTGGCTTTATCATGAGACGGACCTCTGTGCTACATGGGAGGTGAGAATAATTGATCTACACCATATTCCACCATAAATACCTTGACCTTTTGTTGTTCTCACTGGCTTATTTTAGTACACAACCATGTTACTCCTACTTTACGAGGAGCGTTACACACAGGAACAAATCTCTTTGTAGTGTACCAGCAAAACATTAATAATCTGTTCAAAGTTGCATTTTGGCTGTGCTCTTTTCAGGCGTTGGAGGCTTGCAAAGATGCCGGGCTTGTGAAATCTCTTGGAGTGTCCAACTTCAACAAGAGGCAACTGGAGATGATTCTTAATAAACCTGGGCTGAAACACAGGCCTGTCTCAAACCAGGTGAAGACACAATAACGATGCACATATATTCAGAAAATGAATGAAGGAAAAGGCATAAGGGCTGACAACCCACGTGAATTATCTGCAGGTACTAACTAATAAAATGTGTGCTTATTTTTATACTTAGGTTGAATGCCATCCCTATTTCACTCAGCCAAAACTGATGGAATATTGCCAGCAAAATGACATTGTGATTGTAGGATACAGCCCACTGGGGACAAGTAGAGACGAATCTTGGGTAAATCTAAAATGCCCACCGCTGTTGGAGGATGAGCTGCTTGTATCAGTAGCTAAAAGGTACAACAAGACGACAGCCCAGGTGGCGCTGAGGTTCAATTTGCAGCGAGGAGTGGTGGTCATCCCAAAGAGCTTCAACCCTGATCGAATCAGGCAGAACTTTGAGGTTTGTTTTCTCCACATTAAAATGTACAGTACTGTATAAAGGTCTCGACCAACATTATATATATATATATATTTTTTTAGCAGTACTATAATGATCATGCACACACACACGCTGTGACAGTTTGCTAATATCTAAGACCGACTTTCAGTCACATCATTCCAATCCAAATGCCAATGATCACAGAATTTGACAGACATATTTTTTTGACAAGGGTTTTGTCTTTCATGGGGCGACGGTAGCTCAGTGATAAAGCGATTCAATAAAGCGATTCAATTCCCGGACTACATGCCAATTGTGTCCTTGGGCAAGACACTTAACCCCACGTTGCTCCTGATGGCTTTGCTGGCAGCATGTGAATGGGTATGAAATGGAGCTGCAACTGACGATTATTTTCATAATCGACTAATCTGTCGATTATTTTCTCGAATAATCGCGTAATCGTTTGGTCCATATAATGTCAGAAAAACGTTAAATGTTGATAAGTGTTTGTCAAACCTGGAAATGATGATGTTCTCGAATGTCTTGTTAATGAAAAAAAGCTTCAAACCGATGAATCGATTTTCAAAATAGTTGCCGATTAATCAAGTAATTGTTTCAGCTCTAGTATGAAAGACGAGTGCTATATAAATACAGATTTATAATATCTAAATACCATTTACCTTCTACTAGACTGGATTACTGTAATGCCCGCTCTCACTTGCAGTTGGTCCAGAACGCTGCTGCACGTCTGCTGACTGGAACTCACTATATCACTCCTGTGTTAGCATCTGTGCACTGGCTCCCAATCTATTTTAGAATACTGTTTTTTACTTGTAAAGCCTTGAATGGTCTTGTCCCATCCTGCCCTCACTGAGGTCTGCAAAAAGGTCTCTTCTTGTGGTGCCTAGGTCGAGTTTAAAAGACCTTTGCTTTGATGGCTCCTAAATTGTGGAACAAATTGCCTTCCAACATTAAACTTGCTCCATTTTTTAAATATCAACCAAAACCCACTTCTCCTTGGCGTTCCCTGACCATGTATAGGGAGCTGGCCGTTGTAGTGCTTTATATTTATATTACTTATTGACCTTGTTTCTGTGTTTTATTGGTTTTACATTCCGTTTTATTGTTTGTTTGTTTTTATTACTGCTTTTAGTTTACATTGTTTCATACCCTGTCTGATGTATTTATGCGATGTACAGCACATTGGATACTGTACATCTTAAAAAAAACAGGAAGTGAAATAAAAAATCCTTTGTGATTGATGTTGTGTTTTGAACACTGCAGATATTTGACTTCTCCCTTTCTGAGGATGAAATGAAGGCAATTGAAAGACTGAACAAGAATATTCGTTTTGTGGAGCTCCGTATGTGAGTTGAATGCATGCTGTGTGAGTGAAGCCCTACTTTTTGAAAGAGCAAAAAATGATTTTTTTCTCTCTCTCTGTTCACTCAACAGGTGGGCTGATCATCCAGAGTATCCATTCCATGATGAATACTAGACATAGCAGATGTCAAGAATATTCCCAAATGGGTTTCCTCAATTTTTTTATTTTAAATGTTTTAAAATAAAAAATAAAAAATTCTTCTGTTCACTCTTGTGTTACTCACTATTTGTATTCGATTGTACCTTATAATGATTATAAAGATTGATCCTGTCACTAACCTGAAATAGTCCATGAAACCATGTTTGAAATTGAAATTCATTCTAAATCCATCACTGTTCTACATTTCCATTAAATTAATACACTTGTGATATAGTGATATGATACAGAAGGGGGTGGAGTTGGACTCTTGCCCCTTCTCATAGTCCAAAAATGGCATTTATACTGTACATAAGCTATTTTGTCTGTCTAGAATGCTCTTACATTTTTACAATTTACTGTAATTTTAATTTATTCTATTTTAGAAACCCCATTTGTGTGTATGGGGTATCAGATTACAGATATCTTCGATTTACCTAAACCTAAATGGGGACAATCCACAATTCCAGTTTAAAACACTTAGGTTTGAGAAGTTAAGATAAGACTTCTTTAATCCCACTCTGGGTAAATTACCTTGTTACAGCAGAAAAATGGGCCAGAGGTAAGCAAGTGACAAGTACAAAAAAATCACAGCTAACTAAGTTTTTACTACAGGTCATTGTTTACACTATAATTATGTACATTGGCATCTACAATGCACTTCTGGTATGTCATACATGAAATATTTCCGAATACAAATAAAGTTGTGCATATTTGTAGTGACCATTGTGGAAAGGAAGCACCACCACTGGAGCTTTTCTGTAAATAATACAAATTTATTTTAATAAATATGCACAGCAAAAACTGAATTGCAGATATCTGAAACGATAGTTTTGACTAGTAAGAGTGGCATCACATATATCTACAACTACAACTCATAGTACTCACAACAAAGTATAATTATGAAATTAAAATTATTCTAGATAGTCTAACGAAAACACAGGAGCTGTCACCAGCAAATGTAAATCCGGAAATAACAAACCAGATTAACACTGCGCATGTGTAGGATTTACTTGAGCCGGAAATGGAGGACGGGTACCTATTTCATGGTTATAAAGTTGCCTTTTAAAATACATTGTATAATTGTCATTTGTACATAAATATATTTTCTATCATATCATCTTAAACTGTAAAACTTATTCATTAAATAATTATCACCGACCTTGTCGTTGCATGATGCATTACGGTGCTGTTGGAAATTACAGAGCTACCGAGGTAGATAGACGTAATATCGAATGTTTTAGAAAGGTAAACCAGTTTATTATGTCCAACAAAGTGGACATAATAGTTGCTAAAAGATATCGTCTGAAGACATAGTAAAACTAGTAAATGGAATGCTGCAAGTCACCTCACATCAGTTTTTGACTTCAGTATTATATCTTCTTCAGACTGTTATTGCTATGTTAAAAGCATACATGACAAATCTATGCCACAATACAAGTTTCGAAATTCAAAAACAGGTCACATTTATGAAGTCTGGGAACCCTGTTGTACATACATATAACCTGGCATTACAGCCGTATATTATAGCTTAGCGGTTCGCAACATTTAGTTGATTTTTTTTTATGAAAAAAAGGCAACAAAAAAGATAAGAAAATATTTTCCGAGTTGTCGTGAAAGCACCACAGCAGCTCCTCCAACCTTGCTAGTTGTTGGTAGCACATAGGCTAATACGGCTACTGTACCTCGGGACGACGTTACATTTAATGGTTGCTGACATTCGGCAAAACAAAGCACATTAATTCATATTCATCTTCTATGTGATTTCAGTGAGTCAACGCAAACCATTGCGGACTATATTGCTCAGTCGACTGTCTTCGCTGACGTTAGCTGCGCCACGGATATCGATCGCTGTGTTGATTTTAGCCAGTGGAATTAGCCGTGTGCTAGTTTTCCATCGCCTCCAAAGCTTCAATGAATGGGGGTGGATGCAGGGAGTGGAGGTATCCGTCAACAATGAACGATTTCCCCTGCTAGCTTCCAACGTGTTATTGTCCGACTTGGCTGGAATATTTAACTATCAGGTGCTCGAAGACGCGGCCACAAAGACTGGAGTTTGTCGGGGTGAAACCTGACAATCGAGCGTGATTACGTGAACCGTAGTAGTTAGCTACACGTAGCCGTGGATAAGTTTGTAGGAAATGCATCACAGACTTAGCAATGTTAGCTTGCGTAACATAGTATCGCAGCTAAATTTCAAATCAGTGTGTTTGTAGCCTTAGGTTTTACATTTAAGTGATCGTTGCTGACACAAGTCTTCACAGCAGACACAATTTGTGTGAAGCTGTCACCTCGGAGAAGAAATGACTGACCCTGCCCTCCGTCCCAGGTAGGCGAGTGGTGGTGGTCGAGACTCCCCGGCCTGGTTTGACCTGGCCTGTTCCGCTGTTTACGGACGATGGGACAAGTTTAAAACCAGTAGTTGTTGAATTTACGCATTCACTTTCAACGGGGATGTCCTGTCACTAAGGTGATTTGCTGATACGGAGGTTTGGAGGATCATGATGGACCCGGAGGAAGTACCCCAAGAAGAAAATCACTGGGAATAACCATGGGCTGTTGAGCTCAACATTTTGCATTCAGTCGTTTACTCTTCTTTAAGACAGTGTCATTGGAAACACACCAACATGTCTGCATTTGCTGAGTTCGTCCCTCCTCCTGAATGCCCAGTTTTTGAACCGAGTTGGGAGGATTTCTCAGATCCATTAGGGTTTATCAACAAGATCCGACCCATTGCAGAGAAAACGGGCATCTGCAAGATCCGACCACCCGAGGTAAACTCACATAATTTCTAATAGTGTTAAAATAAGCATGTGATAAAATCTGTACTAATACAACACAAGCCACGACCATTTACTTATACATTTTAAGATAGGCAAAGCCATTACTGTAATTAGAGGTCAAATAAGGCTCAATTTCTCTGCGTTCAAGTTTATAGATTTGTGATTTTGAGTGACACTGGCTTTCCCGGTGTTGTTATGAAAAGTTTTTTTTAAATGCAAAATAAAGTAAACAGTAGAAATATGTATATATTTTTTGTTTACTTGGTGCCTATAGCCAAGTGGTAGCGCGACGTTTGCGCCATGTTAGCTGCCCAGATGAGCAACATGCAGGCCTGTAGCTACTGTCAAACCATAATCCATATTAATGGGATTTTTAGATCCATACGAAAATAGTGCCCTGCAAATATAAGATCGAACAAGTTATACAATATTGCAAAGTTATACATAATTTAAAAAAAAACCTGTCTTATTTTCAAAAGACTAACAAGAAAGTTCCACTGACAAAAAATAATCTGCATTTGTTAACACTAAACGTTGTTTATTAATGGTTTAAACTGTTCTGCAGATTGAAAGGTGTCTAACTTGAGTTACTCCTGCAACAACAGGTTTTTTGGAAAATGTTTTCTGAGAGCGAGTTAGAAACTCAAATAGTCCTAACATTTATGAGTTGATGTCAAGCAAAACTACCGGTGTTGTACAGGTATACAAAATGAAGACAATTGCATTTGAATCTTTTAGAACCTTAAAGTGGTGGAATGTGTCTGTGTGGCCAGCAAAGCATAATATTACAGTTCATAAAAATACCCACAAGCTGTTCTGTACAAAAATAGGTTGAAATGCACTTGAGCATAAATTATGTAATTGTGTTATGAATACAGTAGTTATAACCCCTAACCTCACTGAATGAGTTCAGCATGGGTTCTTTCTTTGCAACTTTGATTTCTTCCATGTAGAAATTGTTTCTGTCATTTCCTCATTTTTGATGTTTCTGTTTCCTGTTAGGACTGGCAGCCTCCTTTTGCCTGCGATGTAAGAAACTTTCGCTTCACTCCACGAGTACAAAGGCTGAACGAACTTGAGGTAATTCCAAAGAAATTTCATCCTGTCATAATAATAATAATAAGACTAATAATATTAATAGAAGGTATAGCTCAAGTGATGCTATTTGAAGAATATGCATAATGGTGTATTTTTATTTTAACTGCAAGGCAGCAGTGCAGATTTAAGATCAGAGTTAATGCTTTCTGTTCTCTCCACGCCATTGCATTTTTAGGCTCTTACTCGAGTGAAGCTCAATTTCCTGGATCAAATAGCAAAGTTTTGGGAGCTGCAGGGATCCAAGATTCGATTCCCTCACGTAGAAAGAAAGATTTTGGATCTATATCAGCTTAGTAAGGTATGGACCGATAACTTGAAATCTTGTTTTTGTGTGTTCTTTGTTTTGTGAATAAGTCTGCATGTGATCTCAGTTTATAAATTAGGAGAAATATTTGTTGTTACTTGGGTTTCCAATTTGATTCTCATTGTGGACAATCACTATCAAAACCCAAGGTATATATTTGACTTCTGTCCCATATTGCATGTATTTGTTGATCCACAGTTACCTTTTTGTTGTGTGTATAAATGTGTGTGTGTGTGTTTTAGATTGTGTCATCCGAGGGTGGCTTTGAGACAGTGTGTAAAGAGAAGAGGTGGTCCAAGGTGGCCAGCCGATTGGGCTTCCCATCTGGGAAAGGCACTGGCACTTTGCTGCGCTCCCACTATGAGAGGATTCTTTACCCCTATGAGCTCTTTCAGTCTGGAGCCACACTAACTGTGAGTGGTGCTTTTCTGCAAATTGTGTAACATGTTTCATTTTTTTCAGGAAAATTATATTGAATAATATTTAAACTAGTAAATACTAACCCCCTTTTTTCTTACACCTTAATGTTTTCTCCAATTAGGGCACCCAGAGGCTGTACGATGAGGGCGATGATGTGGAGGAGGTAGATGAGGGAGTTGGTGAGGAGGCAGTAGAAGAAGAAGAGGAGGAGGAGGAGGAGGAGGAGGATGAAAGGGAGAAAGATGAGGGTGATAAAACACAAACCAAAGAGCAGCTTCTGCCTGAGAGGCGTTCCAGGCGTCTTAAGTCTGAGGTAAAAAAAAACAAACCTAAAAAGACAGGATATATTTGAATCTGTCTGATAGGTTTTGATACTGGGTCACATGACGGAAAGATTTTCTCCCTTTGCAAATTGGTCACAAATTCATGCAAATTTTGTTGCTTCCTTTAGAGAGAAAACAAGGAGCCAAAAGGCCTTAAAATCTTTAGTACAAGTCCCAAGATGGTTGACTTGGAGATCGTTTCAGCTGGTAAGCAAGGTGTCCCGTTTTTTTATTTTTTTTACAGATGTGGTGGCACTGAACCATGAGAAGGTACTGTGAATATTTGTTTCTGACATCTGCAACTTTCACTTAGATGACGGATTCAAAAAGAAGCAGCGCCACCTCAAAGCCCAGGCTTTTGCCATCAAAATGAGACCTCGGCAGGAGACGCTGGAGGTCAACTTTGTGAGTCCAGCATGTTTTTACATTTGGTTGTTTTCTGACGATCGTTGTATCCTGGGTGACACAGGATATGACTGTTCTTGTATGTTTTGTGTCACGTGCACCACAGATTGACCTCTACCTTTGCCTCGTGTGCGGCCGTGGTGATGAGGAGGACCGGCTCCTGCTGTGCGATGGCTGCGATGACAGCTATCACACCTTTTGTCTGATTCCACCTCTGCAGGATGTACCCAAGGGTGACTGGCGCTGCCCAAAGTGTGTTGCTGAGGTAATGCTTGAAAACTGTCTATGAATGTTTGGAATTTTTAATGCAATTTCACATCGTGGTTATTTTTCATTTTTCAAGAATTTCAATTGTAAAAACTGAAAATGAGTGACTTTAGCAACAAATTGCTCTTAAATTCCAACCATGGTCAAATTAGTTCACACAACACTAATTAATTAATTAATCACTGTAGCAGTGTTTAGATTTGCGGGCCACACACAGGAAGTGATTCACGCTATGTCAAGACTGACAGGGATAACAGCAACATTGTGCTAGTAAAGCTAAGGGGAGCAAACAGGTTGGCGCTTGATTGAAATTGTACTGTTGAAAAAACCTTGTAATTTCACAGTTTGACTGCCCCGTGCTCCTGCTGTATACACACAAACGTTCCCTCAGTCAGGTCTGATATTATTGCTTGTCGGAGCCCACTTTCAGATAGATACAATAGACAAATAACACTACATTGTTTCTGTTTCTGAAAACTAAACAGAGGCACAATGATAACATCACCAACACCAAAAACAAAACTAAAGTCACACACTGCAGCTTTAAAGAAATGATTTTCTTCTTGTGCTTAATATACTTGATAAATAGTTGTTATAATGTTCTGTATATGTTGTCCATGTTCCCTCACAGGAGTGCAGTAAGCCGAGAGAAGCATTTGGCTTTGAGCAGGCTGTGAGAGAGTACTCTCTCCAGAGCTTTGGGGAGATGGCTGACCACTTCAAGTCTGACTATTTCAACATGCCCGTGCATGTATGTGAAACCCAATTTTTTAAAACTTCCTCTGACCTCCACCTATATTTGGCTGTACTACATTCTGAAGTTTAATGTGTTGCTCACATGCATGGATTTTCAATAGTTTTACTTTGTTTCCCCAGATGGTCCCCACAGAGTTGGTGGAGAAGGAATTCTGGCGCCTGGTCAGCAGCATCGAGGAGGACGTGATCGTAGAGTACGGGGCTGACATCAGCTCTAAAGACGTGGGCAGCGCTTTTCCTGTCAGAGATGGCAAGAGGAGGCTGCTGGGAGATGAAGAGGTGAGAGCATAGCCGTGTCTCAATTCAGGGTTTAGATCCTGTGAAATGTGGATTTGTCGTCCGACTGTTGTCAAAATGCGTCACAGCGTTGTGCCATGGGCTGTCCCAATTGCCACACGAATCGTGTATTGTAATTGTGTATCCTTCACAGCAGAGGCTACCCCAGAAGTCTTTGTGCACCAACAGCAGAGGTTTTTTTTTGTAAAACTTTATTTAAACAACACGAGAACGGGTTTGTTGTAGCCTGGATAATTGTAAACCAAACACAAATGCAAAAAAAAAGAATAAATAAATAAAACTCCAAAATAATACACAAATGAGATAACATCATGATTTAATTAGATATAATTTTGAAGCCTTTTATCCAAGTTATTTCAACTGATTCTTCATAATGAATTTTTCAACTTTGTTTAAACATAAAATATATTTTGAAAATGTTTATTTTACATCAGATATGTTTAAATATTCCAGCTTTTTTCTGTATGCCTGGTTAAATGTTTTTGCTTAAACTTTCATCTAATAGATCCCAATTAAACCATGGCCTTTCCCTTAAGTGAAATGAAGCACTGTATTCCTCCCTCTCCTGTCAGGAATACGCCAACTCAGGCTGGAATCTGAACAATATGCCGGTACTGGAGCAGTCGGTACTTGCACACATCAATGTAGACATCTCGGGCATGAAGGTACCCTGGCTCTATGTGGGCATGTGTTTCTCCTCTTTCTGTTGGCACATTGAAGACCACTGGAGCTACTCCATCAACTTCTTGCACTGGTAAGACAAAATATTCCTTCATAGCTCTCACAATTGAATCGGGGCAAACACAAGATCGCCTGTTATATGCAAGAAATACGACTGTGACAACTGAAAAAGTATAATTACGCGGCAGAATTATAAATGTTAGTGTAGTCATTCCTACTTCTGTTCTACTCGAGCATGAGGGTTTATGTGTGTAATGCTGTTTTATTCATCTCTCTCTTCTTCAGGGGTGAGCCCAAGACATGGTACGGGGTGCCGGCCTCTGCAGCAGAGCAGCTAGAGGCGGTCATGAAAAAGTTGGCTCCAGAGCTTTTTGACTCGCAGCCTGACCTGCTCCACCAATTGGTCACCATTATGAATCCCAATGTTCTCATGGAGCATGGCGTTCCTGTATGTGTCCTGGGCATGGCATTGATATTTAACTTAATTTAAAATGGCTGTGTGCTCCATATTGATCAAAATCCCCCCTCCTCAGGTGTACAGGACCAATCAGTGTGCTGGGGAGTTTGTAGTGACCTTCCCCCGAGCCTACCACAGTGGTTTCAACCAGGGCTACAACTTTGCAGAGGCTGTTAACTTCTGCACCGCTGACTGGGTGAGGGGAAAGTTTTACAATTCTTAGTAAAAGTAAAAGTTCTCTCTGCGTGAACACAGTTTTTCATCTTTCGTTTCTACTCTTCTTCAGTTACCTATGGGTCGTCAGTGTGTGGCCCACTACAGGCGGCTCCACCGCTACTGTGTCTTCTCACACGAGGAGCTGCTGTGTAAGATGGCTGCTGACCCGGAGAGCCTTGATGTGGAGCTGGCTGCTGCTGTATTCAAAGAAATGGGAGATATGATGGAAGAGGAGACAAAACTCAGACAGGCTGTCCAAGAAATGGTGAGTAGACTGTCGGCATCGGCCAATTTGTGTGCTTTATAACTTGATAAATGCTGCTGAGTGCATTAAAACCTTTTTTTTTTTTTTCATTTGACAACGTTTTGTTTTTTGATGTTTGATTTACATGTATTATGTATCATTATATGTACTCTGTATATATTATATATACTGTAATGCCCCACTGCAGGGGCCAAATGCAGATTAGAGCGATAGGTTAGTGTTGCTTATTTATATAAATAATTTTGTATGTCATTTGATATTATTACACTGTCGTATTTTGAATGGAGGAAAAAGAAAAATGCCCATTTCAGCACGAAAATGAATAATAGTCAACGCCCTCCTTCACGTTGACTGTCGGCTGCCCTCCTTTTTAAAGATGAGCATCAGCTTACTGTAAATCTAAATTGGCCTTTCATATTTTAATTTGTTCTTTTTTTCTCCTTACCTACAGGGGGTGCTCTCCTCGGAACAGGAGGTCTTTGAATTGCTTCCAGACGACGAACGCCAGTGCCACAAGTGTAAGACAACCTGCTTCCTGTCCGCACTGACCTGCTCCTGCAGCCCCGATCGTCTGGTTTGTCTTCACCATGCAGCCGATCTGTGCGACTGTCCACTCGGCAACAAGTGTCTCCGGTGAGAGCTCTTGTTTTTGGACACAGTAGCTGTTCACTTAGACTGGCTGAAATATCTGTTAATGAAGTCATTTATTTGTATTTCAGGTATCGCTATGATCTGGAGGAGTTTCCCTCCATGCTTTATGGTGTCAAGATGAGAGCACAATCATATGACACGTGGGCAAAGAGAGTCACCGAGGCCTTGGCTGCAGACCAGAAGAACAAAAAAGGTTTTATGTCCGTTATTACCACAAAAACGAACCCCCAAAAATAGTGTTTTGATGGGGCTGGTGCAAAGTTTTTGAGGAGGTGATGAGTCACTGTGCCCTTTCATATTTGTGTCCCAGAACTTATAGAGCTAAAGGTTTTACTGGAGGACGCAGAAGACAGGAAGTATCCAGAGAACGCGCTGTTCCGACGCCTTAAGGAGATGGTCAAAGAGGCAGAGACGTGCTCCTCTGTAGCCCAACTGCTGCTCAGCCGAAAGCAGAGGCACAGGTCAGTGTACATTGGTACACTTTACCTTTTATTGTTGTTCAACAGCAACAAATCTACTCACTAAACCTGCATGCACCCACATGTTTTTGTCCGTTTGGAAATCAAAAGGCTTTCTGATTCAGTTTAAAGATGAACAAACTCATAGATGTTTGTCCATTTGTGTGTGCAGCAGCCGCCTACGTTCTGAGAGCAGTCGTAACCGCACCAAACTGTCGGTGGACGAGCTCAAGGCCTTCGTGGATCAACTCTACAGGCTGCCCTGCATCATCAGCCAGGCGCGACAAGTCAAAGTCAGTCCCTTGTATATGTGTGCTTATCCAGGCACACAATTATAGACTTTCCCCATCTTTTTTTTTATTGTAAAATTTGTTTTCCTCTAATCTCCATCCTTTACCCCCCATGTTTATAGGAGTTACTGGAAAATGTAGAGGACTTTCATGAGCGAGCCCAGGCAGCACTGTCGGATGAGATGCCCGATTCGTCCAAGCTACAGGCTTTGTTGGACCTCGGTAGTGGCTTGGACGTTGAGTTGCCTGAGCTTCCAAGACTCAAACAGGAACTCCAGCAGGCCCGCTGGCTTGACGAGGTATGAACTTATAAGAGCTTCAGCCTGTTAGGGGAATCTTTATGTGCCTCACGATTCGATTGCGATTACGATTCAGGGGCCACGGTTAGATCATGAAACAATCAAATTCAGTCAGTCTTTTGAAAGTCTTTGTCTCACTGTGATCACTCACCACATACCCACCTCTGTTTTTAACAGTGTATTTGTAATGAGAGTGTTTTAATTAATTTCCATTATCATTTATTAAACTAAATGAAATGTGTAAACTGTAAAGTTACAACTGCATTGTAAAGAAGTCACAGCTTGAATCACAATTCACATATTTAAGACAAAAATGTAAACTGAATCGTGTTATTACGTACAAAATGTTTAACAGCTGTCATTAGCGACCGTGTGGCTTTCATTCACTGCTCCTGTTTGGAGCACATGTGACATTAGCCTCCGGTCGTCGTGATAAAGTCCGCAGTTATAGTGATGTACGATCCGGTGGCGACAGACTTCGAAGCGTCACAGGTTATTTTCTATCCTACCCTCTTTCACCTGTGAGGCCATGACTTCTGTTTTGCTTTCGTTGTTGAGTGTCGCAAGCGGCGTGTCAGTGGAATAGCACTGCTCTATCTCAGCTCCACGCTCCTTTGTTATGTGCTCCCCATAAAGTTTTTCGTACCGTCTGTTTTACATTATTTGACATTTATATAATCGGAATTTGGACATTTGTGAATCGATTCAGCATCGCCCACGTCTGAGTCGCGATGCATCTAAGAATCGATGTTTTTCCCCGACCCCTACTGTACGTAACACATGCTTCTTGCATATCAGGTGCGCGTCACCTTGGCTGAGCCGAACCGAGTCACCCTGGAGCTGATGAAGAGACTAATCGACTCTGGCGTAGGTCTGGCTCCCCATCACGCTGTGGAGAAGGCCATGGCTGAACTTCAAGAAATCCTCACCGTCTCTGAGAGATGGGAGGATAAGGCTCGTGCCTGCCTACAGGCCAGGTTAGTACAAACATTCAACTATGTCACAAGAATGTTTGCAGTTGGTTATATTAAAAGATGACTCGCACATCGTCCTCCTCCTACACAGGCCTCGACACAGCATGGTGACCTTGGAGAGCATTGTGCTGGAAGCGAGGAACATCCCAGCATATCTGCCAAATATTTTAGCTCTTCGAGAGGCCCTGCAGAAGGCCAAGGAGTGGACTTCAAAGGTGGAGGCCATCCAGAGTGGCAGCAGCTATGCTTATCTGGAGCACCTGGAGAGTCTGCTGGCCAGGGGGCGCTCCATTCCTGTCCGGCTTGACCGGCTCACCCAGGTTGAGTCTCAGGTGGCCTCAGCTCGAGCCTGGAGGGAGAGGACTGCTCGCACCTTCCTCAAGAAGAACTCCACATACACACTGCTCCAGGTGCGTCATGATGAGGTGCAGCACCAAAATAACAGATGTTTGCTTTTGGTACACACAAAGTGGAATAAAACATTCTTTAAAGGCTCAGTCCTCCGCTTACCCTGCCCCTCCCTTTCTGTACTGCATCAGGGATCTACAGCAGCATTCACAAAGGATGTTGATGATCTTTGTTTACATAGTAAGCTTCACTTTCAAAAAGTGAAATGCATTCGCTGGTTGGTTTGTCCATTTGGACTGCTGAAGAAACATGGTGGCACCTTGTGGCTTATTCCACGGCTATCAAAACCTTACACGGTTCTTTTAAAGCAATTTTACTAACATATCCTTGGTCGTATATACAGCTTCTGCCAATAAACCCTAAATATTACACACTGTACCTTCAGTCAGAATGAAAAGTGCTCTCCTTTGTGTCTCTTCTGATAGGTGCTCAGTCCTCGTGTGGACATCGGTGTCTATGCCAACAGCAAAAGTAAACGGAAGCGAGTCAAGGAACTAATGGAGAAGGAGAGGGGAGGCTTCGACCCCAACACCCTCAGTGACCTGGAGGAGAGCCTCGAGGAGGTGCGAGAGCCCTCCACCGTTGTTGCAGCCTTCAAATCCAAAGAGCACAAAGAAGTAGAGGCCATCCACTCACTCCGTGCTGCCAACTTGGCCAAGATGGCCATGGCCGATCGCATCGAGGAGGTCAAGTTCTGCTTGTGTCGAAAGACGGCCAGCGGCTTCATGCTGCAGTGCGAGCTCTGTAAGGACTGGTTTCATGGAGCATGTGTGCCTCTGCCTAAGACGGGATCTCAGAAGAAAGTCGGCGTGGGATGGCAGAGTAACAGCAAAGACTCTAAATTCTTGTGTCCGCTGTGTCAGCGGTCGCGACGGCCAAGACTAGAGACCATTCTGTCGCTGCTGGTGTCGCTGCAGAAGCTGCCGGTGCGTCTGCCAGAGGGAGAGGCTCTCCAGTGTTTGACGGAGAGAGCCATGAGCTGGCAGGTGTGCACAGAAACTAAAGGACTGTTTATAACATCTCACATTCCTCCTGTCACCTACTCCATTTGAACACTTAATTATTAATTATTATCCCTCATAACACTGGCTTCCTTGTCCTTCCAGGACCGAGCACGTCAGGCTCTGGCCACTGACGAGTTGTCGTCAGCGCTGGCAAAGCTGTCTGTGCTGAGTCAGCGCATGGTAGAGCAAGCTGCAAGGGAGAAAACTGAGAAAATCATCAACGCTGAGCTTCAGAAAGCTGCTGCCAATCCTGACTTGCAGGTACTCAGCTCTTTTTACATTACAGGGCAACATCTGGTCTATAGGTAGAGTAAGGTAATTGTTGTGGCCTCTACTGGGTTCTTAGGTGTAAATATAGAATGCACCAGAAGAGGGCAATAGATCACCAGATATGGATGTGTTCCAAATCATAAGAAGGAATGTAATAGTTTTCGTGTTTTAAGCTTTTACAACTTTTTATATACAGAAATGGTTCTCAAATCAGAGGGAACACATTTACAGTGGTTGTGTGTTGTGTCTTAAAATGGGTTTGCACTATGCATAATGTTGAACCTTTGTTCTGTTGATTTTGAGGAAATGTCCATTCGTTGCTCAGATGCCACTTCTTATACAGTTAACTACTTAAGCACTCTTATTTTATTTTAAAGAAGCAAAGTAGTAGTTTTAAAGAACTCAAAAATGTGCGGTAAAATGTCAAATTAAGTCAAGTCAATAATACAACACCCAAGAGACAATCAGTGTTTTGTTTTTCCGTCTCACCAGGGCCACATCCAAACATTTCAGCAGTCGGGTTTCAGCAGAGCAGCATCCCCTCGTCAATCCGTGGACTACGATGATGAGGAGACGGACTCAGATGAGGATATCAGGGAGACTTATGGTTATGATATGAAGGCATGTCCGGCCAAATTCAATTATATAGTTTTAAAATTTGAATTTTCTGTTGTTTTTTTTTTTTTATCTAATTTTTTGCCATTATGTTGTAGGACCCAGGTGAGGTGAAGCCCTACCTGTTCTGTGATGAGGAGATCCCTGTCAAGTCCGAGGAGGTGGTCAGTCACATGTGGCCGACTGTCACGCCGTCTTTTTGCGCCGAGCACGCTTACTCCTCAGCCTCCAAGTCCTGTGTGCAAAGTAAGTTTCGCCACCCCCTTTTGGCTTGATTTGATTTGTTACCTCTGGAATCCACAGACTCTTTGTAAAAGTGGATTTGGTCTTCCTGTTACTCCCGTAATTAACTCTTGTCTTGAAGCCTCAACGTTAATTCCTCAGGATAATGTTTACTGATGTTATACATCTTTTTCTTCTCATAATTTCTGTAGGCCGTACACTAAACCTGCCCGCCACTTTATTTTCTTACCTATAGATCGGTTGCCCTTCTCTTTTGAATTGACGACATGAAACTAAAGCGTGTTTAATGGATCAAGTGTGAAATACGCTCTTTTTCTGAGTTCTTTTAGACAACAAGTCAGCCCTTGGTGGGTAACTGCTGCTTCCTCCTATATCCTGGCTTCACTTTTCAAACTGGAAGGCTACATCCATTTGTATCCAGTCTGTGCTGTGAACCTATCACCTTTGAGCTCAGCTGATTCAAAGCTATACTTTATTGGACCACTTCTGTTTTTAAATGAGAGTCACATTTTATTGTAATGTTATTTTATTTCTTAATGTCCTGTTCCAAATGTACATTTCAGACATCGTCACGCCCAGAAAGCAGCCCAGGAAAACCCCACTTGTCCCGCGCAGCCTGGAGCCTCCGGTGCTTGAGCTGTCCCAGCAGGCTAAAGCCCAGCTGGAGGAGCTGATGATGCTGGGAGACCTGCTGGAGGTGTCGCTGGATGAGACCCAGCACATCTGGAGAATCCTGCAGGCCACGCATCCCCCCTCTGAGGAGAGATTCCTACAGGTCATGGAGGTGGGGAGGGAGATTATTTATATCACACACATTTCCACACGTTTCTTGTGGTTTGTTCTGGTGAAGAGATTTGCAAATACAAGTTGTTTGAATTAAGGAAAAAGGAAAAGATGTTCTGATTCACCTTGATATTCACTTGAAAGATTCGATGTAGATTCATAAAAACTGTGGAACAATATATGCCATGGTTGCAGGCCAAGCTGCGCTCGCAGCACCCTCTGCTGGACAACTTACTAATTAAGTTGTACTCGGTAATAGTAATTAGGTAATTACTAATTCTGATGCACTTTTAGGTTGTATATTTTGAACTCGGTATTTAAGATTTCAGGTTTGAATTAGTGAACTACTAGGGGGTACATTTTTATGTAAACTAATGGACCAGATTATTAGCAACAATAATTCTGTGAAAATCTGTTTCATAACATGCAAAAATGAATTGGGGCCTTCTGAATAGGAATCAAATGTAATCAATCTGGAAATCAGTCACAGCACCAGCCCGATTTCAGAAGTATATATAGCTAAAATTGTCTTCCTGTCATTCCCCCTTGGTTTCCTACAGCCTGATGATTCTCTGATGGAAAAGCCACTGAAGATCAAGCTTAAAGATTCAGAGAAGAAGAGAAAACGGAAGCTGGAAAGAGCCGAGCACCACCACATGCTGATGGCGGCAGCGGCAGCCGGCGTGGGTTCAGCAATGGGAGAAATGCGACCGGCCAAGTCCAAGGAACTGAAAAGGGTCAGCCTCGAGCTGGGTTTGAGTGGAAAACCCAAGAAAAAGAAACTCAAACTCAACCTAGACAAGAACCGGGAGATGAAGCAGCTTGCCAAACGGTTAGCCAAGGAGGAGAAGGAGAGGAAGAGGAAGGAGAAGGCAGCTGCTAAGGCAGAGGCCATCAGAGAGGGACTGGAGAAGAGGAAGGAGAAGAAGATTCTCGATATTCCCTCCAAGTACGACTGGTCTGGAGCGGAGGACTCCAATGACGAGAACGCTGTGTGTGCAGCCAAAAACTGCCAGAGACCCTGCAAAGATAAGGTGAGAACTCAGCCCTCAGCCGTCACAGGTTTAATGGTAAATACAGTAGGTGTTTGTCGCCCCTCGTCGCCGATTCGTGATTTTCAGCCTTTCAGGTTGTTAGGAGGCTGTTGCAACAAAAGAGGCACAAGGAGACAATTATAGATGATTGATAGACACAGCGTTGGTTTAGCAATTAACAGTCAAAGGGGGCCTGTGTGACTGTGCACCTTTTTTTTTGTGTGCTTAATATATAATAATTCCAATATTCCTTCAAAGCCATGCATCAAATGGGAAGCGGGATAATAAATGCATGTGATAATTATCCCAGCACAATAAAAATGTCACATTTTGACATTTTTTACTAATTAAAAATATATTATAATTATAATTTTATATTTATAAAAATACAGTTAAATAGCATTCAGGAAATACATTTTCCTGAATGTAAAGCTGAAACCAGATAATTTGTCATTTTTTGTATCCACAATTAATTGTTGTGTATTATCTTTGATATTCAAATATTTTGGTAATAAAATTAGATGTTGTTTCATCCACACATGTCCCACACATGCCATTAGGACACACATTCGGTTGTGAGCACTGCTCACACCTACAGTCCCAGTGTCTGTTGTGCTGGTGAGGGATCAAAATACTCAGCCAGTTGGAAAACTGTTGCCCTTGTTGAATAACTGAGGTGGTGAACACCGGTTGATTCCTTGATCTCAACAAGTTTACAGCCCCTTGAATCTGTAAACATGCAGTGAACGACAGTTTATTCATGTTTGCTGACTAGAGAGTTAATAACAAACGCTTTTTAAAAATGAACATTCGAGAGCTGTATTGAATATCAACAGCTGATAACAGCACTGGAACACCTTAAAGAGAGTTACACATAACGTATTAACAGGACACTGTGATGTGGCTCCTTTGTGAGATGGCACTCGAGACTCTCCAGTGAGTTAACCAGTGGCCAGTCCACCAGCCAATCAGAGCCGAGGAAGTGGTGGGCCTGTACCTCTGTGGGAGGGGCAAACATGAAATGATGTCTGAGTAAAGCCGAACAACACACAAAGATGTTTTTGTTTTTCAAGATTTGAAAACATGTGACCAAAAGTACAACTGTGAAATAAAGATTGAATTAAGTTCTTTTAAGGTGCTTTATCGGTTGTTTACTCGTGAGTAACTGCACCTCCTACTTAATGAATGCTAGTTGAGATGTCTTTGTCCCAAAATGTCACAAAACACACCGACGTCTCTGCCACTTTATTTAAAATGCCCAGAGAAGAGGAAATGAAGTAGAAAAGAACTGAAAGAAGACTCCTGCTGTGAGGCTGTAGGAGGAAGAAAGAAAGAGAGCAGGACTGCAGCTGAGCCATCTTTTGTGTTTTGATAAACTGTGAAAATGTGGTTAAACAAATGGTTTTGATACCTTAGCCTTTACATTCTTATTCTGTACAAACCTTGGTGGCAAACAGTGACGTGGTAGTGCATTAGGAGGAGAGGACAGAACTCCAGTGGACACTGACTCACACGTGTGCTTTAGGCAGGACCAAAGCAGGTGAAACGTGGCTTTTCTAAATGTTTGGTAAACAGGAAGGAATTCATACTAACACTGACAAACGGGGACGTTTGCAGATTTTGGTCCCCACTCCCCGAGTTGGCCAGTATGTGTGTGTAACTGTGTGTTTAGCTTCTTCAGCGGAAAACGCTGAATTTTACACGGTTACACATTTTTCTGTGGGAAGAAGATATGGGTTTTTTTTAATGACTTTACAGGGACTTTGAAGAAATGAGCTCTGCTGCTTTCTCCAGGATGCAAGTTCAGGCTGAGGCTGTCGGAGTCACGGGCTTGTCAGTAGTTTTGGATTGTACATTTCTGACCCTATCAGAAAATTATTTCACAATAGATATCTTTGCCATCTTTTGGGACCCACGATGAAAGAAATTGCCTAGATGCATTGATCTACTGCAGTGTTTCTCATCCCTGGTCCTGGGGACCCACTGCTCTGCATGTTTTAGATAGGTTCCCCTGCTCCTACACACCTGATTCAAACAGTCAGCTCATCAGCCAGCACTGCAGAAGCCTGATAACGAGCCTTTAATTTGAATCAGGTGTGTTGTAGCGAGGAAACTTCTAAAACATGCAGGGCAGTGGTTCCCCACGCCCGGGATTGAGAAACCCCGAACTAGTGGACAGACGGGAGGCCTGGATGGTGTGTGCAACAGTGTTCAGTCACTCTAGCTTGGTTATATGTATTCCAGTAAGTCACAAGCAACAATGACTGACAGCTTTTGACACTTGCTGTTAAAAATTATACCTTAATGATGGTTCACATGTCCACACTGGTGACAGCAGTGGCTGTTGCATCGTGTTTTCAAGTTGTGTGTCTCTCCCATTGGAATGATGAGAATTTGTGGGTCAAATTTAAAAAGGCTATTTTTTTTTTTATGTATCTGGGGGTATGGAACCATGAGGCAGTAATTGCAGATGTTATTTAACCCACATACTAAAGAGGACATTGAAAAGTGCTTAATTTTTTTATTTTTTTCCCTTGTGCTTCTCATTTCTCACACTGTCTGCATACATTTACAGGTGGACTGGGTGCAGTGCGACGGTGGCTGCGACGAGTGGTTCCACCAGGTTTGCGTGGGCGTGTCGTGCGAAATGGCCGAGAACGAGGACTATATCTGCGTGGACTGCTCCGGCAAGGCCACGGGGGCAGAAGGGGGAGGCGGCGTGATGACTGTTGAGGACGTGATAGAGGAGGAAACCGAGGTGGTGCTGTCGACTTCGCTGTCCAGCAGCAATGTGCAGTGTCTGCCCTCGTCCGTCGCGGTGTCGTGGACTCACACGCCTGCCGCCTCTCACCTGAACCCGACAACCTCACACCAGCAGCAACAGCCGGACTCGCAGCAGGGCAGTTAGCGGGAAATTTGAAATGTCTATACGTCACACTAAAACCTGTCAGCCTGATCAGACTCTGACAAGAGAGGAAAAACTCCTGTTTGAATAGTGTGGTACAATAGGAACAGACATTTCTGACTGCCTCCATTACAGCGCACAAGAAAAACGGATGCATCTGGAAGACTGAGAAGAATATCTCTATAATAATGCGGCAAAGGGTGTGAAACGTTGTTCTCCTGTGACTGTTTTAGGTGTAGAATCGTCCACCACCTCCTCAAGAATAACAAGTCACACAAAACACCCCAGTTGTTGTATTCAGTGCAAACAGGCACTGGACGTCCTGAACCACTCTTCCCTGTCCTCTTTCTCAGTTTGTAGGACTTCAGACTAGGAAAAACAAGTGGTTGTAATAATGTAGTGGACTTATTTATAATGTACATAGCTTGCAAGCAATTAAGCAAATGGATTGTGGCTTTTTTTTTGTTTTCTCACCTTTAATAAACTATTCCTAGTCAAATTATTGATATATTTGATGGTGTTTTTTTCTTTTTATATGTATGTTAATGCTCATGTTTGAGTGAGTTTTAAAGCCTCCCCAATGTGGACTGGGTCATTATGGCACAGCTGCACAAAGCAGTTCTTTTTAGTGCACTGAATCAGTTAATTAAAAAAAACATTTGTACTTCCTGTATAAGTGGAGCGGAGCAGACTCCATCTGACCTTCACCGAACTGAAATACGACAGACTAGGTTGTGATTCGGCTCACAAATTTCGGCTTTCGGTAGTTACACCAGACCCTTTTTGTTGAATTTGTGAAATTTCCTTGCTCAATGTTGGAGATTAACGCTTGTTTTCAGGAGTTTAAAAATTATTTTCAACTGAACTGCACTTCGTTTGATTCCTGTGTCAGACGTCGCGCTCACGACTCTTCCAGTGACAACACTCACTGAACAATCAGTGGCCGGCAGTCTGTCGACATCCCATTTTAATAAAGGCTCAGCTCGCTTGGATGATTGGTCTTAGTACTGCTTGACGGAGCCTGTTTTCCTCATGAAGACCACCACATTCAATTAATATAGTTTCTGTTCACAATAACAACACAAAAACCACCAAACGTTGCACACTGTACCTTCAAATGTGAGCGCTGAGAGTTGAAAAGGGCACTGTTTTTCTGTTTTGGCCTTTTTTTGCAGCAATATCATTTAGCAGGAAGGGTCTCAGGTGTTACTAATCGCATAAACGAGGGCTCTGTTAAATTCCCGAGTGCGACAGAGGGCCAGAAGTGTCCCTGAACCTGGGGAAGCTAAATGGAATGCAGCCCTAATTTAATTGATTATTTACACCTGTGCTTTTCCTGCTGTCACTCAAAAATGTCTTGCATGAAAAGAAAGACCCTAGAGAGAGAGAGAACTACAGAAGTACAGATAATGAGATATCTGAAGCTCCTGCTTGTTTGTTCAGCTGGAAACACTGAATTTGACACAGGCTCAAAGACGCAGTCGTGACTTATTGTCATGTTATTTAGAGGTTGATTGACTTCCCAGTTGTAAGTTAAGCTCTGCGTTCCCCGTGTTACTCATTTGCTTCATTAGAGGGAAGATACAGTCGTGTGTTGTGGAGCTCAGGTGTCAAGACTTTGTTGTATTTTTATTTTAGTTGCCAGCAAGAATGTTACTCAGATTTCATAAAAAGTTGAGATCACCTCCATGTATTTATTTATTTAACACTACACTGCATATATTTGTTTTCTGAAAATGTAACAATTCAGTAGGGTTTCCTTGTAAATTCCTAAACACACACCTTTGCTGGAGTAACATGGAGGTTTACTGACGGCTGAGAGGAGGGGAGGTGAGTCTTTCCTAACTCTGCTAACTCAGATCCGGTGTGAACTGACACCAACTGCTTTAGCCTCTTCCTGAATAACCCCATTCCAAGTCATCAACAAAACCATCCAAGATGATGCATAATCTGCCCGCATAATTTCTGCCCTGTCATTTCTTCTGAAAGCGCTATAGATGTCGTTTTTCAGCCATTTTCAGGCATGAACTTGAAATTTGGATCCGCTGATTTTCCATTGTCTGCCATTCACATACGAGGAATGCAGCACAAGATTGTCCAGAATTTCCAGAAGATTTAGGACATTTCCCTGCTGTTTTCTCATGTATCTAAATGCATTTTTTTCTGATATTTAAATGTGACGGGATTTTCATATTTTTTTCTATTTCGCTTGGGTTCACGTTACATGACATGAAAATATGAACTACTATTTTACACGACTGGATAAGAAACAAAGATGCGAACCTGTTTCAAAAAATATTATATTATATTATATTATAATATAATATATTGTATTATATTCTCATAGGCAGCCTTTATGGACAAGGAACATACCCAGTCTTTGTGTGGTCCATTCTTAATCTGTCTCCCAAATGACTCTGAAATCACAATCATAAAACGGATGTTTTCAATAATTTTAATCCTAACCCAGAGATTTTTTCTGTGCAGGGAAAAGTTTTAAAGTTGTTCTGTTTCATTCTTGTTTTGCCTCTAATTTTACCCATGGTGATGGACGATGATGCACTTTGCTCTGAAGAGGTCAGAGGTAAGGACACTGGTGGAGGCTGGACTAAGTATAGCATTACAAAGCCACCCGCCCCCCTCCCCTCAGTCGTGTTAAATACTAAAACCTGAGCATTTCTCACAGATTAATCTCCTGAGACGACTCCAGCCGGGCAGCGAGAGTCACACGCGGCACCACAATGAAAGGTAAGTCACACATGTCAGCAGACTCTCCTACGTTTCTTTGACAAATGTTATTACTCTTACTCACAGCTGACTATGTAAACAGGGGATGTTATGTTGGGATTTATCTATTCATTTAGTGTTTTATGGACCACTTTGTGCCAGTTGAATAAAATCCCTGCCTCCCTTTGAGAGCTGGTAAACACTGGTTGATTCTGTTATAAGAGCATGTTTATAGCTCCTTCTTGAATCTGTAAACATGCAGTGAATTCACTTTTTATTTTTTTTGTTATTGTTCACTGAACACAGAAGTGAACATCCAGGCACATATTACTGAATAGCAAGAGTGATACACGGTACATATGTATAGGACACTCACAGCACCACAGTAACAGCTAAGTCGTTCATGTTTGCAGATCTATAAATAGATGTTTAACGCATTCATTTCTTCTAATTAATTACTGTAACTCACAAGGATTATGTTGCCTGTTTGACCAAAATGACTGCAGTCGACTTTATACATGAAAGACGTTAGAATTTATAAATTTTTTGTGTTTACTGGATTTTTTTTGTGTTTTATCACATTCAAACTTGATGACTAATGAGAACAGGGAAATCAGCTCGAGATCAAACGACCACCTTTTAATAGGTTCACCTTTTCTGTCTTGAATTGTAGGAGATGTTCCTAAAGCTGTGGTCTCCAAGGCGAAGGACCTCCTGCCTCCTTCAGAGGAGAAGATGGAGGAGCGCGGTCAGTGGAGCAACAAGGTGGAGTTTATCCTGTCAGTCGCCGGCTCCATCATCGGCCTGGGCAACATGTGGCGCTTCCCGTACCTCTGCTACAAGAACGGAGGAGGTAATTTGTTAAAAGGGTTTTTTTTTTGTGTCGCTGCTAAATTGGTTGGGCCCTCTCTTCTCCCTCTATAGTGTGGCAGGGTCAGAGGTCAGAGCCTTGTGGGGTCAGACAGCTGTTGTTGCTCCTCGATCACAGCGGCTGTCCGTGCAGAGAGAAGAGGTGGAAATCTGAGCACAGGCAAACATTCTCGGCCACCCAATGGGATGTCAGCACAAAAGACTAGTGTGGTGGCCCAGATATAATGCATGCATATCAAGATAAAAGAGTGCTCACGAATTATAATTCCTTGCAGCAGATGCCGTGCAGTGTGTCACTGAGTCTATCTCGCATATCATTTTCAGTTTAGAGACAGGAAAGACACACGTGTATCAGTATTTTTTGGAACTTCATTTCAGTCCACATGTCAAAGTACTTCTGGTTTTTGCTAACTCGGCGTCCCCGTTGCATTCCTCTGCTCTAGTTTCCACTTAGGTCTGACGACATGCTGTCAGTGTGTGTGTGTGTGTGTGTGTGTGTGTGAGAATGAAAATCTGTTTCTTACTCTAAATCCTTGGCTCTTTCTGAACTCAGGTGCGTTCCTCATCCCCTACATGATCTTCCTGTTCACCTGTGGTGTTCCCGTCTTCTTCCTGGAGACAGCTCTTGGCCAGTACACCAGTCAGGGAGGCATCACCTGCTGGAGGAAAATCAGTCCCTTGTTTGAAGGTAAGGAAAACAAATTTTAAGTCGCACATGTATTAGCGGACACAGATCCAGGAGGGTCCCTGTGCTGGAGTCTCTGTTTGAATAACTGCTAACGGTCAACACACAACCATTAAAATGGAACATGGCAACACAGAGACACAGCACAACCACAAACACATGAAAAACAACCACAAAGAGGTCTTAAACCGCAACAAATCAATGAAAGACGACCACAAAGAGACAAAAACAGCCACAAATCTATGGAAGACAGCCACAGAGAGACAAAAAACAACCACAAATCTATGGAAGACAGCCACAAAGAGACAAAAACAACCACAAATCTATGAAGGACAACCACATATTTGTGAAAGACGGCCATAAAAAGACAAAAACAACCGCATTTTTATGAAAGACAACCAAAAAGAGGCACCAACAACTACATATCTATGAAAAAGGACCACACATCTATGAAGAACAACCACATATTTGTGAAAGACGGCCACAAAGTGACAAAAACAACTGCATTCTTATGAAAGACAACCAAAAAGAGGCACCAACAACTACAAATCTATGAAAAACGACCACACATCTATGAAGAACAACCACATATTTATGAAAGACAACCAAAAAGAGGCACAAACAACTACAAATCTATGAAAACGACCACACATCTATGAAGAACAACCACATATTTATGAAAGACAAGCACAAAGAGACTAAGAACCACACATCCATGAAGAACAACCACAAATCTACGAAAGACAACCACAAATAGACAAAAACAAGGATTGTGAACTGTATGATTCCTGTGTATGATGTAAAAACCATTACCCAATGGTGGACTACTTTTTAAAATCTCACATTTCCTGACTGTTTGAGTTTTGCTTCACATATAAAATGTTCTGCAGGTCTTGGCTATGGGACTCAGGTGATTGTGACACTGTTAAACTTCTACTACATCATCGTTCTGGCCTGGGGGATTTTCTACCTGTCTTTCTCCTTCTCTTGGGACCTGCCCTGGTCGTCCTGCAACAACACGTGGAACACAGGTAACACACGTGTGCATCAAAACGATAACATTTCTTTCCGGGTGTCTTGGATGCAGTTAGGAGTTTCTCCATTTTGTACTTGTTTTTCGTCTTAGAAAACTGTGTGGAGTTCCAGAAGAGAAACACGTCAGGCGACACAGCAGTCTACCTGAACGCCACCTCTCCTGTCCTTGAGTTCTGGGAGTGAGTATTCTGAATGTCCGGCCTCCTTGTAAGTGCTGCGTTAGTGATTATATATCAACTTTTTTTTGTGTCTTGTCGCGTCGGCAGGAGGAGAGCACTGAGAATTTCCCCAGGCATTGATCACATGGGCTCGCTGAATTGGGACTTGGCCTTGTGTCTGTTTATCGCCTGGGTCATGTGCTACTTCTGCATCTGGAAGGGGGTGAAATCCACAGGAAAGGTGGGTGAGAGGTGATTATTGAGAACACAATGTGAAATACCTTTTTTCCAAAAACACAGTTGCAGCCCTCAGGATATTTAGTCTCAAAGCTTTTGTATTACAAAGAAGGACAACTTTTATTTGGCCTAATAGTTTCTCAAACACAGGGGAAGTGATGTTATTGCGGCTGAAAGGCCGAAAACGTTTCTAGTGAGTGATGTAACGCGATCACCTGATACTTTCCAGACAGATAGACGAGAGGAAATGTAAGAGGCGGTCCATTGTCAAAGAAAAACATCTCTTTCCGGTTGCAACTGTGTTCTCAGGGCTTCCATTATATGTAGACCTGTCTCTTAGTCCACTGTTCCAAAATGAGGGGAGGCAAGAAAAAGTTATTTTTCCGGCACATGCACTAATATGACACTTCGATGTTGTGTGCTTATCTGAGCTTGTTTATGCTGTGTATTTTTTTATCATTTTTTTTTAGCAGTTATAACTATGTTTGAGATTGCACCATGTGCTGTGTGTTTAGCCACATTAAAACCGTTCATTTTCTGTTTTTCGGATTTCTATTCTGCTCCATCAAACCCTTAAAAAAAAACAAAAAAAAAAACATGTTGTCATAGAGTAACGTGCACGTAAACATCCTTGTGTGTTGTAAAGTGGGTTTAAATGCAACTCAATGTTTAGATGTCTGAGATTTTGGACACCCCCCCCCCAAAAATGTGTATGATCACTATTGTTTTGCCTAATTAACATCACTTACATGTGTGTAGTCATGGCTATTCTCCAGAGCCAGATCATTAAACTGTAACGATTTTAATATTTATAATATTGATCATTTTTTTTGATCATCTTGGCCTCTGGACTGATGGCAAACTAACTTTTAAATATCATATTAATAATGTGTCCTGACTCGGTTATTTGAACAGAAATCAGTCAATATTCCCACATTCTGAAGTGTTTGAGTGTTTGTTACTTTTCAGGAAAATGTGCTTTATCTTATAATGCAGTTGTAACCTTTATTACATCACTGTAATAAAGGTTGTTTGTATAGTGTGCAGTCCTGTATGAAGTACCTAAAAGGGAAACATGAGTAAAAGTACAAGTAACTTACCAGAAAATGACTAGGGTAGAATTTGAAGTCACTTTTTTTACAATATTACCTAAATAAAAGTCTTAAAGTATTTGACATTTACTGTATTGATTTTATTTACTAGTAATGAGTAACAAAGATAGTTAGAGGAAATGCAGTGGAGTAAAAGTAAAAGTTGCCAGAAATATAAATAACAAAGTAAAGTGCAGATACGTGAATTTTGTACTTAAGTACAGCAAAGAAGTATTTGTACAACACTGTACGTGTGTCTACATAGGTGGTCTATTTCACTGCGACCTTCCCCTATTTGATGCTGATTGTGCTGCTGATCAGAGGAATCACCCTGCCTGGTGCTGGCATCGGCATCCAGTTCTACCTGTACCCCGACCTGGGACGATTGTCCGACCCACAGGTGACGAGATCTCACACTCGCACACACACACACACACACACATGCATCCACATTATAGTGTCCACTGTATCTGTAACATAACTACCTTCAGGTTAATTAGTGCAAACATACACCAATCCAACCTCAAAATCCCACTGAGGGATTTTTGTTGTGTTTTCCTCCCCGTGAGCGAGGGCGCACCAGGTGCAGGTATCCCATGGTTCTCTGCTGGAGAGCCTAGTTTCTGCTGGGTCCATCTGCTCCTCCATGAAAGAGGCAAAGACCTTGGGGGTCACATTCAGGGCCAGGACACCACTGGGACTGTAAACATGAGCTCAACCAGGAAAGAGCTGCAGGCACTCGGCTAACCAGGCTTCTCTCTGTACAAGAGTTTTTGTTCTCTTCTTGTTATTAACATACAACTACATACTACTACAAATACATCACACACACACACACACACACACACACACACACACACACACACACACACACACACACACACACACACATTGAGAACATAATACGGAAACAAATACAAACTTTTAATCCCAAAATATTTAAGGCCCATTACAAATATTCGAGGCATCATTTTCATAGTAATTCTCAAATGGAAAACTGGCTGCCATAACTCTTCCAGAATACTGTTTGTTTTATTAAAAACAATTCATTTCTTAGCAAATATATGATAATTGAAGGTTGTATTTTTGTGTTATCCATGTGAAAATGAGGCATATTGTCATGCTAAAACAAATGTGAAAATGTCTGGGATAAATGTACATTTATTCACTCACAAATCTTCACCTGGGTATTTTCATCCGGCCCCACCCCTGTAACACTGTAGGTTTGTATAATAATAATAATAATAATAATAATAATAATAATAATAATAATAATAATAATAATAATAATAATAATGAGGGACAATGCTATAATTTCTTAAATACATTAATATTTGTATCATCATAGATCTGGTAGTTTCAGTAGTTGTGGAAACTTGGTTCGTTAATCAGTGTTGTGTGAAATTCCAGAGTTCGAACAGTTTGCTATTATGCAGCTGCAGTAGTCAATGATTATTCATGTGAAAACTGAGCACATGAATTCCTTTTTGACCTGTTAAAATGTTTTTTTTTTTTTTCCTGTCAGGTGTGGATGGATGCTGGCACCCAGATTTTCTTCTCCTACGCCATTTGTTTAGGGTCACTGACGGCTCTGGGCAGCTACAACAAATACAACAATAACTGCTACAGGTAGGCGAGGAGCCCCAAAAAACACACACGAGAGAACTTATAACTTGATACAACCTTTGTATATCTGCTCCTGGTCTCTCTCTTCTATCTCTACCTCACCTCCCTCTTGTCCTTTCTCTCCCCCCTTTCTGTCCCCCACCTCTCCTCTGTCTCCCATTTTCCCTTTCGCCCCAACCGGTCGAGCCAGATGGCTGCACATCTTTGAGTCTGGTTCTGTCAGAGATTTCTTCCTGTTTAAAGGGCCTTGAGACAATGTATGTTGTGATTTGGTGCTATAGAAGTACAATTGAATTGAATTAAATCAGAAATTAAAATAGTAAAACACTAAATCTTTTTGAAAGAAAACAAAGAAAAAGGAGAATACAATCAACCAAGACACCTCAAAAGACCGAAGTAAATTGCATAAAAATGAGTGCAATAATAACTATAAAAGTAGGATAAAAGATCAATAAAAGTAAAGTAGGAAATAGAAGTTCAAAACAAATTATTGTTATTTTAATTGTCATAAGTAAGATGATGCTCTGCTGTCAAATCATACTGAAATCATCCCAATCTCCTGTTTTCGGCAGAGACTGCCTCTCGCTGTGCTTCCTGAACAGCGGCACCAGTTTTGTGGCGGGATTCGCCATCTTTTCCATCCTTGGTTTCATGGCGTATGAACAGAATGTTCCCATCTCAGCAGTGGCAGAATCTGGTGAGGCTTGCATCATGGAATAACAAAAAAAAATTAAAAACAATCTCTGTCCTCAGGAGCTGCATTTATTAAGATTCCCTCCTTGTCTCTGTGTAGGTCCTGGTCTTGCCTTCATTGCTTACCCCCGTGCTGTGTCCATGATGCCCTTCTCTCCTCTGTGGGCCGCCCTCTTCTTCATCATGATTGTCTTTCTGGGGCTGGACAGCCAGGTAAAAGTTTGTTTCATGTACTTTTACTTTTTCATAATAACCAGAATCACGTTTACCTGTTTTGTGTCTCTCTCTCTGCCTTCCTTCCCTTCAGTTTGTGTGTGTCGAGAGTCTTGTGACAGCGATCGTCGACATGTACCCTGCTGTGTTCCGCCGCAAAAATCGCAGGGAGCTCTTCCTGTTGGCCGTTAGTCTGGTCTCCTTCCTTATGGGCCTCATCATGTTGACGGAGGTAGGAGGTCACACTCTGGGACCACACACAAAGATAAAACAAAAGATCTGTCAGAATAAACTCATTTTGAACAGAAAAACAAACACATTTTGGAGGAAAGGGGAGAGAATGTTGTTCCTTGTTTATTGCACTTGAAAAAACAACCTCTACCACCGTATGTGTTTTAAAAGGTCCAGTGTGTGAGAATGAGTGACATTAACCCTTTAACTCTTAAATCTTTCTCTCTGTAGGGGGGCATGTATGTCTTCCAGCTCTTTGACTACTATGCAGCCAGTGGCATGTGTCTTCTCTTCATGTCCATCTTTGAGACTGTCTGCATTGCATGGGTCTACGGTAAGCTTTTCTAAAACATGAGAGTGTGATCATGGAGAAATATTTTCCATTTGACGAATGGCGAATTGAATGTTACGGTTTTTGCAGGTGCCGATCGCTTCTATGACAACATCGAGGACATGATTGGCTACCGCCCAGGACCTTACATCAAGTACTGTTGGTTGTTTCTCACCCCTGCCACGTGCATTGTGAGTATCAACAAACCAATCAAGCAGCAATCACGGCTTTCCAAAAATGACACAGACTCTTCCTTACGCTTGTAGAAATAAGAATTAATCACATGCTCACTCTTCACCAATGGCTGTAACATTTGTCTATTTGTTTCTTCAGGGTACTTTCGCCTTCTCCCTCATCAAATACACTCCTCTTAAGTACAACAATGAGTATGTATACCCGTGGTGGGGCTATGCCGTTGGCTGGCTGCTCGCACTCTCCTCCATGGTCTGCATTCCACTCTGGATGGTGTACAAGATCAGCACGACCCAAGGGACATTCCGAGAGGTAATTTTAAATTTAGCTTAGTCTTTTAAAAAAAAGAAAAAATGATCATGATATTAAGAATAGTTTTATTTTAAGTAGCACTCTAACAGCAGAAGGTTACAAAGTGCTCTGACAGACAAAGCAGAAAAAACAGGATACTCGGGTAAAGAATTCCCTGAATCTTGATGGGTAGCGTTCTTGGGGCTGTGTATACAGTTCAGCAGTATCAGTTTACTAGTCATCATATTAGATATTTAATATGTTCTATATGATATGCAATGTAGTGTATACTATATTTAGTATATTTATAAGAAGATATAATAACTTAATTTGTAATTATGTGCAACTGGATAAGGGCATCATAAATACAAAAAGTACAAAGACGATATATACCGTAACCAACGTTACGGAAACAAGACAGCAAAATGGCAAAAATCAGAACATCAAATATAAATAAATGCAAAAGAACAGTAAAAACAAAATCATATTACACAAAGTGAACGAGAAATAAAAGAATATAAAAAAGTAAATAAATATATACAAATATATCTTTTAGTCATCTGATCTAAAGTGAAGGTATATATGTGTGTCGTCTGCAAAACAGTGAAATGGATGACGTGAACAAGCAGGAGTATATTAATAGACATTAAAATTGGGCCTAAAATTTAACCTTGCGGTACACCGCAAGTAATCTGGGCTGTAGAAGATTATTAATCACCTATGGTGACCGTGTAGGTTATTCAGTGTAACATGTCTTGTGTCTTGTCTTTGGTTTGTTACCCTTCTGAACTTTTGATCTTGACTTGAATTGAATTGATCTGCATTGGCTTATTTTTTTATAGCGCATCCAACTGCTCATCACACCATCTGACGATTTGCCCAAAACCAAGAGGGAGCAGGAGAGGTTACTGGCTATCTTTGCTCCAGAGACGGATGCCACTACGTCTAAAAGTGGCTACTCACTTGTCTCAGAGAAAGACTCCAACTTATAATGCTCCGGTGGTGATATGTATGGCAGAGACATGTGGGTTTTGGTTCCATCACTGACTTGCTGAACGTTCAACAAACCTTCACATCATCTACTTTAACTTGTGGAGGACTCAGGAGATAAGAGAGCCACAGTGTCAGGTTTTGCAGAACCTGTGTAGTTTGGATTATATAAAAGTTTTAAAGGGGACAAGGCATTTTTTTCAGGGACTATAGTCATCTGCTCTACTCAAAATGAAATCCATTAATATATGGGCGTAAAATGCTCATGTTTTGTTTTGCCAGAATGCTGTTTTATAAAAGAAAAGTAGTAAAATAGTAGATACAGACACACAAGTGCCAACAAAGATTTTTAAAAAGGTTTCAGTCTGAGTTTTCTGCAAGTGTACAGGTCATGTGTTACCAGTGAAAAGTGGACTACATGTAAATTGAGGTGTCCTTGTTGTGTATCTGGCATCACTTTTTCAGCTACTTCATATTTGTATCATATACTGTTTTATCAATTACCTGTTTTTATTTACGTGAATTAAGATAAAATGTGACATTTTGGTGTGACTAGAGTGGAAAAGAAATACAGAATGCCAGTGAAAATTATAATTACTCTACAACAGTGCAAAAGGTTTAGGACTAACTTGGTACGTACAATGTAGTCACTTTGTAGTAAGTTTATAGCTTGTTTTGTGCTATGTAATGTGAATCTTGTGAGTGCATTTTTAAATAAACATGGTAATTTTAGTGTTGTCTTGAACCATCAAATATCATTTATCTCTGGTGGTAACCAGAAACCCTTGTAAGCATTCATTCTAATTGGCTTGTGTAGGCTCGTTTTAAAGTCAACATTGAGTTGCATCATGGGAAGTAAAGGACAAAGCTAGGATTAAAGATTTGTATTTTACTGCATTTGCTGTACTAAATTTGTATAGAGTTTTGTCTCTATACTTGTCCTGTTAGATCTTAATGCTGCATTTGACACCATCGATTATTATATTCTATTACAGAGACTGGAGCAGACTCTTGGGATCTGTGGTACTGCCCTCTGCTGGTCTAAATACTACCTATCGGATAGATTCCAGTTTGTTCATATTAATAATGCCTCATTGCATATGAAAGTTAATTGTAGAGTTCCACAGGGTTGAGTGCTTGGGCCTATACTCTTTACCTTGTCTATTGCTTCCCTTAAGGAACATTCTTAGGAAGCATACACTTCCATTGTAATGCAGATGGCACATAGCTATATTTATCAATGAGGCCGGATGAAATAAATCAGGTTGTTCCTGGATGACTTGTAACTTTCTACTTTTAAATTCAGACTAAAATTAGGTCATTATACTCAAACCTAAACACCTCGGAGAAAAACTTTCTGACAACATTAAATGCTTTAGACATGAAGGGAATGAAATATATTTTAAATTGGAAATAACACATAGTCATAATTCAATTGAAAATATCCACAATTCACAGTGTGGAGTTCTACAATTCTGTAATTATAAATCCCATACACATGAATAGAAAAGGTGACATCATCTATCCCAGGAAATATGAAGTTGTGAATATCTACATTACATTTACACTGTGCTTGTACTATCCCTCACATCCTGTCTGTATCAGATAAAACTGTAGTTTACATCTGTAAAATGTTATTGTGTCTCTGTACTTTTTCATTGTTCTTTTCTTATTAAAGGGTGTATATTGTATATTATGTGAATATCTTGACAGCCATTGCTAATTTTTTTCCCCTTATATTTCATACTAGGGATGCATGATATTATCAGCAAGATATTGGCTTTAAAATGTATTATCAGATATCGGCAAACTAGCTATTAAATGTTAAAATGGCTTGTTGTGAGCTCATGTTAAAATGTGACATGCTCCTGGCTGAATAAAAATGTGAGAGTGGGTCCTGATGGTGATAAGCAGGCACAATGATGGGGCAGTTTTGGAGAATTTTTCTAGAAAAACTTCACCACTGGGTGTCACGCTCCCCCCCTGTCCCGGCAGCGAGCTGCTGATTGGTTGATACAGGGCGTCACTTTCTCCGTGCCTCGGTGACGCCCCGCGTTTTCCCAGCATGCAGCGGGTGATGTCCGAGGAAAGATGGCGGAAGGAGGAGCGGCTGATCTGGATACCCAGAGAGGAGAGGTCGCGGCACTATTGAAAACTCAGCTAAGGAAGGGAGACACTTGGTAAGACTCGAGCTGAAACCCTTTCACAGATGCAGCGTGGCCTTCGGCTGGCTCCGCCGACGCTGTCAACGCCGTGAGGGTTAAGAAAGCGGAGGTGACGAGCCCTGTTGACAGTTAGCTCCGAGCTAGCTAACGGAATCTCGTCAGTTTCATGTGTGTCAGCTCGATGTGCTAGCGGCGCTGTGAGCTGTTTCTACCTGTTCAACTGACGAAGAACGATAGACCATTCATGTCGCTCGAAAGTTATATTCTGGCTGTCGTGTCCACCCCTGTATAACCACCACTTAACATTTTATCTGATGACATGATCTCAGTGAATATACACATTGTGTGTTGGAGCTAGTTAGCAGGCTGATAACTAGCTAGATGGCCAGACCACCGAGGCTCCAAGTGGTTTCCCAGCTAGTGGGTTCATCTGTCGACTCCAGGCAGGGCGGAGTGGAAGAAAAACACCTGTCAAAATCACAGAGCCAGCTAACCAGGCATGCAGCAACCTGAACTCAGCCCCGCGTCAACACAGCATATGTTACAACCATCAATCTGTTACATGTTTTAATCTCAATTGCAGATTTGTTTAGAGAACAGACAGAGAGGTGACATTTTCCTGCCATTGTTTGAATTGTTAAATATGAAGAACCTTTGTGTTGACACTTTAAAGATTGCTGCGTAATCCAACAATGACCATCCTCCCACACTGTTTCATCAGACCTAATTTGTATTACTGTCTGTCTCCACTGCAGGTACCTGGTGGACAGTCACTGGTTTAAACAGTGGAAGAAATATGTGGGATTTGACAGTTGGGACAAATACCAGATGGGGGACCAGAATGTCTACCCAGGGCCAGTTGACAACTCTGGTCTTCTCAGAGGTAAGACAGATGAAGCTCCATTTCTTAACACCTAAATTCACAGGAGGGAATACAGTATATATTAAATACTCTGTGGCCTTTACATTGGTCCAGGGCCTTTCAGACAGCAATGCTTCGTCATTCTGGAAGTAGCAAAAAAGAGTTATGAGGAAAGGGGAATGAAAACAACATTGTTGACCAGCTCTATAGAGCATGCTTTTTTTGGGAGTGGGGGTTCATAGAAAGCTTTCCAGCATACCCCTTTCTTTGTGTGACATGAGACAGTCATTGCAGGGTCAATAGTGTAAGTCCGTGTTTTCTAAACTATTGTGACTCAATACACAAAGGGAATAGATGTATGCAAAAGATAATGTTTCTAATTAGAGCTAAATGTTTGACCAATAAATTATAGCTTCATTTTTTGCATGTGATATTTATTTAATAAATCTTACTTAAAAAGGCTGGAAACATATCTCTGGCAGCCTATCCTTGGAGTCCATCTCATTCTCTTGGAATGACTGGTGTAAGAGACAAATTATTGTAGTCTCACTAATAAATATGCCTTGTCTTATTCTGTTCCTCTTCTTTCTGCGATTAGATGGGGATGTGCTGGCCATCAAAGAGCACCTCATCGATGAGTTGGACTACATCCTGGTTCCCACAGAGGGCTGGAATAAGCTTGTCAGTTGGTACGGACTGACAGAGGTCCAGGAGCCAATTGCACGCAAGGTAAGGTTCAATCATGACCACACGACTATGAAACGATTTGAGGGTCAGAGCTTGTGCTGCTGATAAAACCTACAGTACAACAGAGGATGGTTTTCTCTGATGCAAGTTTAATTCTTGCCGTTAGTGGTAGTGTGGCGTCTGTTGGATTGAAAGGGATAAATGTGTTTGAATAATTGTATTGGATAGTAGATTAGATTTGTCAATTAGATTTATTAAAATATACCATGCACAGAAGCTAGAAGTTAGGAGTTCTACCCTGCAGTGATATTAAGTAACAATTATGGTATTTTTCATTCATTTCCTTAAGCATTTCATTAATTTCTCTCATAATTATTAGTGTTGTGTTAAGGAGACTTTAGTTCATATTCTGGTATAGTGACCACTGATAGTTTTTATGTATGGTTACTGCTCTTAAAGAATGCTTGATGATGGTGGCTAAAACTTAGCTTATCAAATTCCTGCCTCAAATCTCACTAGTCATGGCATCATGGCTGCTAGAAGAGGTTCCTCTTCCCCCTTCATTGCTGTCATTCTCTCTCTCTCTAGTTCTTTCTCCCACCTCTTCCATTGACCCTCCCCTTTTGCCTTGTATGTATTGGTACATATCGGGTGGCTGCCGGGTTTCTATTTTCAGGCAACGTTCTGGATGACTGTAAAGCTACATGGAGCAATCAGCAAGAAACAACATGAAGGAGGTCCTGTATTAGTTTTCCTCTGTTTTGAGAGCGGTTTCTTTTGTGGGGTTGTCATCCTGAGGTGTGGGGGGAACATGCTTGTAAAAGGATTTAGGAGGATTTTGGTTAAAGGTTTTGGTGCTACCTTTCCTACTACCCTGGTCTAATTGCCAACACCAGTGAAGTGTTTCTGCGTGTCCTTGTTTTTTTTTTAAGTGGAGGAATGGAAGCTGAGGTCACACTGAGAGAAGCTTTTGACATGAGTGAGATAGGGAGGAGTGGGCATGGTTGGGTGAAATGGTTTTAGACTGGTTTTTGATTTGAGAAATTCTGTTCAGACTTTGGCGATGAGTTTGCCTTTATAGCTTTGCGCTTACAAACACATGGGTGTAATGCTGAGGAGAAGGATGGGCCCACCGGGCAATCGGGGTTTGGATAGGGGAGGGGCTGGAGGGAGAATCTGAGCCGTGAGTGTGTGTGCATGACTACTGCAGGAACATTGGTGAAGTTGGTACTGTGTGTGTGTATATATATGTGAGAGTGTGTGTGTGTGTGTTGGAGGGGGGGGGGATCAGCGGTGAAATAAATAGGCTGGGACCCTTCAGCTGTTTCTGTGAGGTGCTGCTAATTTAAGCGCTTCACTCTCACTGTGTTCCTGTCAGGACACCAGATGAGTGGCACCCAGGACAGCATAGCCTGCTTTGTTATAGTCTTGAAACAGTAGCTGGTACAAGCCACAGTTTGTCTGTTAAATGTCATTGTCTAAGACTGAAACTAGATTATTAGAGTGATACAAGTATAATGCTGTATCTTGTATACTTTCAAGTTTACTAGCTCCTAGTCATATTCTCTGATTGTGCGTTGAAAGCTGACTTACAGGTTGGTGCTATAAAGACATGTTTAGAGGAAATGAATGAAGGTTCGCAGCAGAGACTTATGGGTACCTGTTGCTACTGTAACTAATGCATTCTGGATAAGATATAGGAAGTGCTGGAAATTCCTCTGATTATTCCTGTGCTACTTAAGAAAGTGTGTAGATTAATTGATGACTGAACATTAAAAAGATGTGAATAGTGAATAACACCCCATTTTTCTTCCAGGTGGTGGAACAGGGTATGTTTGTGAAGCACTGTAAGGTGGAGGTGTACCTGACAGAGCTGAAGCTCTGTGAAGACAGCAACATGGACAATTTGATCACTAGACGCTTCAGTAAAGCTGACACAATAGGTAAGCCTGAGTCATCATAATGTGATAAAATGACTTCTCAAGAATTTCAATTTGGCTTGACCATTTTTGGCACACATACTACTGATAAAGGAAAGGATATACTGTAAACAACGCAGGACTTATTTTATTATCCTTATAGCTAGTAAATCTTTATTCTGATAAAAAACACATCACTCATCAAACACTAGTTTTCTTCTAAAACTCCAACTCCAGCACTTTTAATTTGTCACAATAATCACATTTACTTATATCTCTATCAGCCATGTCCATTTTTGATCCAAAATAATGCTGTTGGGATTCAAATGAAATGATGATGATAGATTATCTAATTGTTGTTTTTTTTATGTTGTTTTGTTTGTTTGTTTTCTGTAAATAAGTTTTCTGTAATATTGCTGTTTTAAACAAACTGAATTTAGTCATGTTTTTTTTCTTTTTAAATTGTATTCATTCTTTGCTGCAGACCTGATAGAGAAAGACATGAGGAAGCTGTTCAGCATTCCTGATGAGAAAGAGACCAGGCTGTGGAACAGGTACATGAGCAACACCTTTGAGCCTCTCAACAAACCTGATAGCACAATTCAGGATGCTGGCCTCTACCAAGGACAGGTAGGAACTGCCCTGCATGGTTGTTTTCTTTGAAGAGGCACAGGAGTGTCCAGTTTGCTATTAAGACTGTAATTATTTCAGAGTTTAAACAAAGTAATCTATATATAATTTTGTTTTTATTTGTGTAATCACTGTGCTATGTTCAGGCATCTACGAACAGATTTCATAAATCCAGTAGCTGGATAGGGCTTGGCGATAACATGATAACAATATATATCACGATATAACTAATAGACAACCTAAACAGCCAACAACGAGAGAAACTGTGCTTTGAACCATGTAGCTGGCATAGCTGCAGCTCGTCATGTTGATGCACACAATGTAAGACAAACAGGGGTTTTATGACTGCAGCCATGCACGCCAACACGCCAGAAGTGAAGAAAATGACAACGAAACCTTGAGCGACAGTGTTATCGAGGAAGACCAAGAAGAAGACACCTGAAGCAATGCTATTTGCAGAACATGTTACAGGTGTCATGTTCAACTTTTACCAAGATAAACAATATTTTAACCAAAATAACCTTTTTCCTGTCTTTACGTTTCACTTCAAAGTAAAGTGGAAACTTTAAACTTGACAGAAATATTGATTTGCATTATATCGCGATATATATCGATATCGAATGATATAAAAACTACATCATAAGATTTTTTTTTCCATATCGCCCATCCTTATAGATGGTGCCCTGATATTTTCTGTTCATCACAGCTGCTGCCATCTACCATGTTCCTCTCCTGGGTAAACATTTAACATGATCCTCAGAAAACCTCAATATGGGCTAAATGGGGCAAGAAAGGCAGTAAACATGCAGTGTCCAATCCCACATATTTATCAGCTGCCAGTGTAAAGCACTTGACCTCACTTTGTAATGTACTAACACCCTGACTTCCACCTGGCTGGTTGGATCTAACACAGATTTACTGGGACACCTGGCCACAGTGAGCTAGCAGGCTTCAGATCAGAGCACAGTCCTGTTCACCAGCAGCTGTTCCAGAGGACTGCTAAGCCTCAGACAAATCCTCACCAAGTCAATTGGCATATAACATCCATCTGGCTCCCTGTCTCTTCACATTTAAATAGGCCCTTTTGTTGAAAGGATACAAATGTTTTAGCAGCAGCAGTTACAGGTTGTTCCACATTGATTAAAATGATTAAATTATGCCTGAACATTCACCCAGGACTGCATTTTGAAAAAGTTGAGATAGATGCATTTTAATGCAGCCATTTGGTCAGAGATTTAGACACTTTAATGTGCCGGCATCTTTTAAAACTAGTGAAAGCTGATGGAGCAGCTTTGTCTTTCTCCCTCAGGTTCTTGTAATAGAGCAGAAGAATGAGGACGGCTCTTGGCCTCGAGGCTCCACAGCACCAAAGTGAGTGAACGGCACATCACCTGTGTATATATATCACCTTATTTGTCTTTGTTGACGGACAGAAGACATTTCCACAGTAATGGAATGTAATTTCCATGCTATATTCAAACACTACTCACAACTTTACTTACATATTACAAACACTCAAGGCAATTGATTTTGAATTGTTTAGCAATTTTTGCAGGTTTTGGTCAGTATGAAGGGACATTGTTATGACAAAGCACTAGAGTGACTTGTCTAAGAAGTTGCTTCAAACACTTTTCCATGGTCTCTGTTTCAGAAATTACAAAATGTAAACCCTCCGTAACATTTGCCAGCAATATCACTAGTGCACCTCATTATTTTCAAAAATGCCCCCCTCTGCCTCTTTTGCTTGATGTTTTGTTGCTGACATATCGCTCTGTTTATTTTGTCTCATCTCAGTTTTATTTGATGGACACGCGCACACGTTTCTTGAATGGCTCCTTATTTTCTCTAACTCATGATCTATTCTTTATCTTTTGAAGGTCATCTGGTGCTTCCAATCTCTCTGCTTTGCCAAAGATCTCGCCTTCATCTCTCACAAACAATCATAACAGCAGCTTCAACAGCAGGAAGTAAGGCCTAGTAGACGGTTGAATAGCTGAAGGGTGGGTTCGGACATTGACAGCCAGAGATGGAGCCCGGACGTGTAGCTCTGTGCAGACCTTCACATTAATCTTACTTGAATTGCAGATCAAATTGGCTTGTGAAGTGACAGTGAGCTTAGAGAAAGTCTTTATAAATTGTGGCTGAAATTATTTGACCAAAGACTGATCAAACATTTGTTCCATTCCTCAATTTAGTCAAGTAGTTTACAGTATCCTAGTGGCATGTTTTATTCTGGTCTGTCTCTGGCTGTGAGTGGCGACTTAAAACTTTCTCCTTATGATGCAGTTTCAGCTGTAAGAGCTGATCACTCAGCGGGGGAGGGGGATCACTAGGAATTGATCTCATTGGAATTTTCCCTCGGTGACAGCAGTGCTCTCTAAAAATGGCCCGCGGGTGCCTCTGGGTGCCTGAGTCAGCTTTTAATTATCTTGGTTTATCGTTTGCATCTGATTTTCTACTTGATTTATTGAGCATTTTCCCTATAACTCCATGATCATGGCTAATGTGATCATTATTTTACGTATTAATCAGTGCCATAACATTTTGAGATCGCCCTTAACCATAATAGTTTTATACAAGAAACAATCACAACATTCTGATAACAAGCCTCACAACGGTGTATTTAAGGTGTAACTACAAACCTAATCACATAATACAATCTTCTCAATTAAACCAAATTGTTTTTTTTTTAATAATGTATTTACCACAGTATTAAATGTTTTCTTATTTTTTTCTGTGGCCTCGATCTACGTGGTAGTCCAGAATCACAGTTTTCAGCACACAAGCCATTTAGCAAGACGGCTACACCCATTTCAAAAACATGTTGTGTCACTGCATTATGCAATCTTTTGGATTCTGATTAGGGATCAGTTGCTCAAACAAAACATTTTTCACCCACACCTGAAGCACAACACTGTACTTGCACTGTATTTGAGGTGCAGCTATGAGACAGAATCTTAGACCTTAAGCTCAGCGTTCTTCAAATGAAAAAAAGTTCACTGATTAACAGACATGTTTTTATCATCACATCTTTTTATTTCAACTAAGCCCTTTTCAAAAGATGGCCTTTGCAAGACTTGTTCATGTCTCCAGACTGCTTTTAGTGTGTTAACGTCTCTGTATAATGGAATGTAATACATCACACAAGCTCATTCAGAGATATCAAACATTTATCAGACAAACAAAAGTGCGTCCTTGTTAATCATTTAAAAATCCCTCTGCTCAAGCATGCAGCACTGCCAGGAGCTTACATTTTCAGATGCTTAATTCTACTAAACCACCTTTACTTAAGAGGCAGGGGTGACAGATTTGATACACTGTGTATGAGGTAAATCTCAGAAACTAAACATCATCGTGGATTAGATTTAATTTTGTCTTTATAATAAATTCTTATTGTTCTTCTGCAAAGCCAAATTGGCTCACAGCTCAGTTTCTTTTTAACTTTCAGTTTCTGTTCCTTGAAAATGTAACTAAAAACTAATGGAGGCTTTTCCTCCAAAAGCACCAGGACCCAGAGGAGCTGTGGGCCTTCTGCTTGAGAGCACTGCTCTACTGTGGGTGGAGCTTTGTCCCTCTGCTGTCCAGTAGACATCACTGTTCCTCCTTCCACTGGATGTGTGTGATTTACTGCATGCTGGAGTGTGTCTCAGAGTGTGTGTGTGTGTGTTGCAGCTATACATACTCTCTGAAATGCATTTCTTATTAATACTGTTGGAATGCATAAATAACTGCTGCAGGCTTGCCACCTCCCCCCCCCCCCCCACCCCCAAAAGAGAAATCAATATTTACAAAAGAGGAAAGTGTTGGGAGTGAAGTGACCTGGCCCTTTCTCAACTGTAAAGATAATCTTACCAGTTATATCTCAGTACATTACATTTCTGGTATGTCAGCTGCTAACATAGTTTCACTTTGTCATTTTCTGCGTTACACTTTTTTTCTTTTTTTGATAGCAGTGGCATAATTTCTGTCCGTGGTTGTGGATTCATAGAGTGGGTGACTTTGGGAAATTGGATCTTCAGACTTAGCAGCTCTCATGTCCCTGATTTACCTTAGTTCCGCTGTAGTGTTATTTCCTCTGAATTATGTATGGAATCGTTTTTTTTTTAAACTCAAGTGCTCCCACATAAGCTTAACACTTGTTTTCTGGTTTTGCAATTTTGGTCTGGTCAGCGTTGCTCTGTAACCGCAGTAATTGTCACTGTCTTACAAGGCAGAGTGTCCCCTGATTCTGGCAAGCAGTTCCCCCTTTCTCTCCTCTCCTCTCTCCTTTCCCCTGAGCTCAATGCAATGCACATGTTCTGCAGTCTAAGTGACCTTCAGAATACATCTCATCTGCTCCAGTCCTTCTCCCCGCATCACTTTCCTCCCATCGCCCTGTGATGAAACTGCCTCCCTTACTAGATTTTATTTTATTTATTTAGAACCACCTCCAAGAAGCTCCTTGAAAAGCTCTCTTACAGACACCCATGGCATATTAACGAGGATAAAAGATGGCGTGTCAGAAGTGAAGTGTGAGTTTTGTTGAGGATGGGTATGTTTTAACAGCAAGGGGTGAAATAATAGTGCAAATGTTGGGTGTTAATGTATGTTGGGGTGGGAGGGGGTTAGAAATACTAATAGAGAGTCAGGCCTGTGAATACTGCAGCCTCAGCTGGATGCAGTAGATCAGCTACCCCCTCCATCCCCATCTCATTTGTCTTCTGTCAGCTTCTACCCCTTGTACTGTCCGCCCCTCCCCCTCTATACTCTTGCCTCTCCCTCCCTCTCTCAACCTCACTCTCTCTCTCTCTCTCTCTCTCTCTCCCTCTCCCTCTCTCTCTCCCTCTCTCTCTCTCTCTCTCTCTCTGTGCACCTCTAGCTTTGGTAGTCTTGAGCATCCTTGCTGCTGCTGATGCTGCTATAAATATCCGCTGCTAGCCGTAGCGCAGCAGAGAGCAGCAGGCAGGCCAGAGGGAGGAGCAGGAGACCGGAGGACAGGACAGCACAGGACAGGACAGCAAGGACAGGACGTCTGAGGCAGAGAGGATAACAAGATGTCAGGTGGTAGAGCCCGAAGAAAGAGAAGAGAGGAGAAGAGAGGAGAGGAACTGCTTAGTTAGCTTTAGGAAAGAAAGTGTGTGTGTTTGTGTTTATGTGCTTTGTGTCATTGGCCTCTGCTGGACTTTGAAGTCAAATGTTGGCCTAAACTTGAGGTAGCCTTTACTGGAGCTGTGCTAGAGCTGCACCAGGTGGGATTGAGTTAACACAGAGACAGTGGGAGAGTGAGAGACGAGAGCTGGACCTTACTTCCCATACTTGAAAACTCAGGATCTGCATGCGACACACCGGAACCAGACCTTGTCCAGGCTGCTGGCCCTTTAGTTTCACATGGTCATGTGGGCCGGCGTGGGCCGGGGTGGGGCTGAGATGTCATGCTCCTGTGTTGCTGGTGGTGCCTGAGGCCAGAGGCAGTGGAGCTGGACAGCAGGAGGGTGGACCACCGTGTCTTGAACTGTGAGGTCGCTGCTTCTACCACCATCACAGCTGTTTCCCTTGAACAGTGGGAGCCAGAAACGACCAGCAGTGGCTTACAGCCAATTCAGAGGTCTGCTGATTGGCGTAGCTGGGGAGGCCTTCATTTAAGATCAATCTTGTGGTCTAGGAAGCCGGAGAAATGCTCTGTGTTGGGAATTGTAGTTTTTTGTCTATAGTCAGAAAGAAAATAGTGTGAACTTGTGCTAGTTGAAGTGTTTTCTTTTGATTGTACTAACACATTTATTTACAATTAAAACATAGATGTAGTGATATACTATTTCTGTACTATATAATTTGTACTATACATAACGTGCCTGTTTGTGTATGCTTGTTGCACAGTGTGAAGAATTCAAGCTATAGTCTGCCGTCCTACCACCCCTACAGTAACAGTTACGACTACTCGGACCATGGCAGACAGAGTGAGCGCTCAGGCCTCTGTGGACTCTCCAACCTGGGCAACACCTGTTTCATGAACTCTGCAGTGCAGGTAACAAACATGCCTCCAGGGAGCTTTGCACAAAAAAATGGGAATTTATTCTAAATCTTGCTAAGTCTTAAAAGTTTTACTCAGGGAATGTGGACTTCTCACTTCACCTGGGATTCCTAAACCCTTAAGCAGATGTGTTCATGTTAAATGTGGAAGAAAAAGGTTCTAAACAAGAAAAAGAAAATTGTTGAATATATGCACAGGTTCTTGTCTGTATACAATGACATGTATTAAAAAGAAAATAAAACACTGTGTCACATGAAAAGAATCTCATGAAGAGCCTTAATCCATCCTCTTCTTTTACTCCTCTTTAGTGTCTCAGTAATATCCCTCCATTGACGGAGTACTTCCTCAAAGACAAATACACGGACGAGCTGAACGAGGACAACCCGCTGGGAATGAAAGGAGAGATTGCCAAGGCCTATGCTGAGCTTATCAAGCAGCTGTGGTCGGGCAAATTCAGCTATGTCACCCCAAGGCCTTTCAAGGTGATTACCTGGATAAAACTTACAGCAGGAAAATGTACAGTATTTTTTGACTTTGTATTATGTGTCACACACAGCTGCTAACTTTGAAATTGTTCTACTGGCAGCAGAGAGTGGAAAATATATCTTTGGAATGTAGAGTATATTGTCACTTTAATATACAAAGGCACGTATGAAACCAGAGGAAAAATAGCACAGTGGCAACTGAAAGGTTTAAAAGTGCAGGAACAAGTTTGAAGCCTCAGGCAAATTCACATTGGCTAAATGTGAACCAATAAAATCTTAAACGCCTTAAGTCAGTTGAAGTTTATTTTTTTGTGAATGTTAAACAGTTACACTTTATTTCAAAGTTTTGGAATACTTTTCAAATTTGTGCGCATGTTGTTATCCTCCAGACCCAGGTGGGCCGCTTTGCCCCTCAGTTCTCAGGCTACCAGCAGCAGGACTCTCATGAGCTGTTGGCCTTTCTCCTGGACGGCCTTCACGAGGACTTGAACCGCATTAGGAAGAAGCCCTACATCCAGCTAAAGGATGCTTACGGCAGGCCCGACAAGGTAATGATCACAGCGTTTATACAAAAGTATATGTCAACGGTTGTGTAAATCTCCAAATGTGTTAAAAAAAATGAATGAAAGCAACCAAAGGTGTCAATTTACCCTTCTGTTCGGCAAGGTTAACAATTTGTCCTCAATCTGCATCCATGTCGGGATCACCACTAAAATCTAATAATTTCTTCCTTGGCTACAACTTACACCTCCAGAAAATGTCATAAAATTCCTCCCCTTACTTAATGAGTACGCTCTCATGCAGACAAATAGACAAACGTGACCAAAAACACTGGCACAGTTTTTTTTTCCAAACCCTTGATAGAAAGTTTGTGTATTTCCTTTAATGATTACACTTTAAGTAGTTGTGCACTGATTTATGCTACAGATAGCCTTTTCTTAACAGTCTCCTTGTTAGATTGAATTAATATGTTTATTTTTCACATTTTATTACCTCTTTTAATGGCTGGTTTGTGTTTTGTTGTTTCCTCCAGGTGGTAGCGGAAGAAGCGTGGGAGAGCCACATCAAGAGAAACGACTCAATCATCGTGGACATCTTCCACGGCCTTTTCAAGTCCACCCTGGTGTGTCCTGTGTGCTCCAAGGTCTCTGTGACCTTCGATCCTTTCTGCTACTTGACTCTGCCACTTCCTATGAGGAAGGAGCGGACACTGGAGGTCTATCTGGTCAGACTCGACCCTCTGGCCAAACCCACTCAGGTAACATAAGTTAACTTATCATAACTTGTAGCATCATCAGTACATGATTGCATGTGGAGACGATGGGTAATTGGCCTGTGTCTTTTGTTTCAGTACAAGCTGACTGTGCCTAAGGTGGGCTACATATCTGACCTGTGTACCTCCCTCTCCAGCTTGTCTGGAGTTCCCGCTGAGAAGGTATACACATCATATCACAGTCATCTCAGCTCTTATTAGCAATCATTTTATTATAGTGCTGAGCATCTGCTTACACAGCACAACCCAAAATAGTCATTCACTTTTAAACTGTCTCTGCCTGCCTCTGGTCAGAAGCTAGTGGATAAAATGTTCTCTATTTTTATTACATGAAAGCATGGAAAAATGAGCTCAACAACCTTAGTTTAGTGAAAGACCTCAGGGTCACATCATTTTACGCCTGTTCTTTCTTCTGCGTCCGTTTTCCCTCAGATGATTGTAACTGACATCTACAACCACCGTTTCCATCGGATCTTTGCTACCAATGAAAACCTCAGCAGCATCATGGAGAGAGATGATATCTATGTGTGAGTGTGAAGCTTATTTAGGAGGGCATTAACAGCATTAACTACATTGTGATTATAATTGGGCTATTAACAGAGTTAGGGTTAGAAGGTTAGAAGGTTATGGCCTTTGTTTACCATATTATACGACAGAATTGACTCATATTTCATTTTTGGCTGATCGATCAGCTGCAGTTATGATTCAAATCATATATCTGGGACCCCAGAGATTTAAAATTTAGAACAGTGGACTGTCTCCCAGTAAAATTTGCTTTATATTCCAACGATTTATGAGTCACATTCAGTGTTGTTTCAAAACCTGACCCCACAACTTTCTGCAGATTTGAGTTGGCGGTGAACAGGGTGGAGGACACGGACCATGTCGTGATCCCAGTTCACCTGAGGGAGAAGTACAAACAGTCGGGCTACAACCACACCAGCACGCCGCTGTTCGGACAACCGTTCCTCATCGCTGTGCCCAGAACCCTCAGTGAAGACAAACTATATAACATGCTGCTTGTGCGCCTCTGGTAGGTCACGTGTCTCCCTGATGGCTGTGAGTTGAGATGAAAGTTTGTCAAGACTTCAAAAAGAGGTCCCTAAAGATTCTTAGCAGAAATGTTGCCATAAATAAAAATGTCTCATGTCTGCAGCCGGTTCGTGCGATCTTCAGTTGAGGAAGATGAGGAGGACTGCGAAGAGACGCAGCCATCGAAACCACACACTGTCAATGGTAATGCCACTAATGGAGTTCTGGAGGAGGGTTCGCCAAGTGAGTTCTTTTCCTCGAATGTTTTAACATTTCCTGTATTTTTGCCTAATGGCATTTATTACTCAAAGATATTATTCTTTAGAATTAGCAGAGGTGATTATAAAATATTCTCCTTCAGGTGAAATGGAGACTGACGAGCAGGACGACGAGTCCAGTCAGGACCAGGAGCTGCCCTCCGAGAACGACAACAGCCAATCGGAGGACTCTGTGGGCGGGGACAATGAACTGGAGAACGGCGTGGTCGGCCCACAGAACTCCACCAAATGCCAGCAGACGGCCGAGCACAACAACAAAAAGAGACTTTTTACATTCCAGTTCAATAACATGGGCAAAACGGACTTTTCGCTCATCAAGGAGGACACCAGGCAGATCCGCTTTGACGAGGGACATCTCCGACTCAGTGGTAGGAACGGAAGAGAACCAAGGAAATAAAGAATTAATGTTAGGAAAAAACAAGTCTTCCCTCATTATCAACCTTATGTATAATAGTGTTGCCTGTTCAGTATCCAATGTCTCAAATGGTGGAGATCATACTCAGATAATAAATACAATTACTGTTAAATTACAACATAGGAAAGTAAATGAGTCATTTTTCAAGCACCAGAATAAGTTATGTGAGTGATGGCAATGAGAACGTAGAGTGAAATTAAAGGCGACTTGTCTGATCTGTTCACCTTTTCACAGACCGCTCTTATCTCTCCTTGGACTGGGAACCAGAGATCAAGAAAAAGTACTTTGATGAGACCGTTGTCGAGGTAAAACCAGTATCCTGATCTTTAGGTATTATCTGATGACTGCTTTTTTTAGTTTTACAGAAGAGCTGCATCACTCTGAAGCACACACCCTTGGTGTAGAAGAAAAGGAGTCTACCAGTGTCATAATGTAATAAAACACGGCAGACTGGAGCCAATTAAAGATCTATTTAATTCATTACAAAATGATACAAATAGGCATCTTTGTTGACTAAATTATAGTTTTTAATGAAACACTTAAAAGGGCATATGTAATCATATAAGATGTAAATAATAGGATTTATTTGGAAAGGTGTGTAATTGTAATTTTGTTTCAGCTCAGTGCATTTTTAGATTTGTATGCATAAAGCCAACATTTGTCTGTATATATACACACTTTTTGGTGAAATGGTTCTCATTAGAATGAAATTGAAGAAAGAACACACAGTACTTGTATGACACCCCCTTATTGTTATCAGCTTTTGTTCTATTTTTGGACAAGGACATTATCATGTCCAGTGACACACAGCAGTGTTCGGTATTGCTAAGTGGTGGTTGCTAACAATTCTCTTTGTGTGTGTGTGTGTGTCTTTGACTGAGCAGGACTTTGACAAGCATGAAAGCATGGAGTACAAGCCCCAGAAGAAGGCTTTCTTCAAGCTTAAGGACTGCATTGAGCTGTTTACCACCAAGGAAAAACTAGGAGCAGAGGACCCATGGTGAGAAACACTTGCCGTTCTATCAAGAGGAAGGAGTGACAAGCAGATAGCCACACCCACTACGATTTAATTATGAACCCTCTGGTCCTGCAGGTACTGTCCTAACTGTAAGCAGCACCAACAGGCCACTAAAAAGTTGGACCTGTGGTCTCTGCCGCCGGTGCTGGTGGTCCATCTGAAGCGCTTCTCTTACAGCCGCTATATGAGGGATAAACTGGACTCTCTTGTTGATTTCCCACTGAGGTACACAAACATGCACACACTCGTCCTCATGTCCTGACGAGCCACAGATTATCATAGAAAAGGGAAAAACACAATTATCAAAATGTAGTTGGACACTTTTTTTGTATTGTGACAGTGTTTTATGCATTTTTTTCCCTGTAGAGATCTGGACATGTCTGAGTTCCTGATCAACCCCAACGCGGGGCCGTGTCGCTACGACCTCATTGCCGTTTCTAACCACTATGGAGGAATGGGTGGAGGCCACTGTAAGACTTGCACACATGATTTTTTATCACTGAATTTCGTCACTTTATCATTTCATACAGTGCAATTACAACAAATTGTTATGCTGTTTGTATTTTCTTATCAAATACAGCTATGGAATTCACTACAGTCTTTTCTGCATTTTTAACACATTTTTTTAAAGCCTTCTTCGTGACTGTGTGTTGAGTTTGTGTAGTTATTAGTTATAAGTAAATGTAGCCAATTTGTTCCTCAAATGAATGAATGTTTTCACTGTAGGAGACTGTGTGTGTAATTTAATATGTAGAACTCTCCTGGAGACTTGACTGGGCTTAATCCAAGTTACATTTACAAAGACATTTGTAAGACAGAGACTCTCGGATACTTCTGAGATAGAGGCACACAGCACTTTATAACTTGCTATAAAAAGTGCACCTGCGAAGGGCCGTTAAATCGTAATTCGTTTACTTTATACACTGTCTGGTCTTGCTCAGATACTGCTTATGCTAAGAACAAAGACGATGGAAAGTGGTACAACTTTGATGACAGCAGCGTGTCTCCTGCCAGCGAAGATCAAATAGTGGTGAGTGTGTCCTTTTTTTTTTTTTTTTGCTTATATCAGTAAAGAAGTTCAGTTTTGAATCATTTGACCAATTGAGATGAATTATTAGAAGTTACCGTTTCCTGTGGTTGTTGTGGTCTGCTGCTATTACGGTAATGGTGAACAGTTAAAATGTCCAGTGGCATGTGCAGTATATAAACAACAGTAAGCTCGGACACAAGCCAAAGTCTCATTTAGTACTTCCATGCCAGCCATTAGGGCTACAATTATATGAACCATGGTGTTCTCTTCATCAGCCAAACGGAACTAAAGTTTCACCATCATCGATGACGACCATTACTCGGTGCATGCGAACAGAAATAAACACATTAGTGGCAACATGGCAGATGGCATATCCACACATGCCCACTAATGACGTAACGGTAATAGCAAGTATTTTCTGTTTCCTTCCCATGGAAACCAAATCTTTTCAGCCTCTGAATCAATTTATTTGCGGTGTCAATGCACAGTGTGCTCTGGGAAATTGAACCATGCCGGTTTTTGACAGTGGGGGTGTTGAAGAAGTTTGTATTTCAAACAAATGAATAACGGTGGCCAGTGTTTAATTTCTGAGAGTCATCTCTTAATTCATCTTTCTTTTGTGTCTTTAGTCCAAAGCTGGTTACGTGTTGTTTTACCAGCGGCAGGACACGGTGAAAGGCACAGGCTACTTTGCTCTTGACCGAGAGGAGGAGGAGGAGGAGGAGGAAGAGGAAGAGGAGGGAGAGGGAGAGGGAGAGGGAGAGGAGGAGGAGGAGGAGAACGAGAATGAGAATGAGAATGAGAACGAGGCGGCGGAGGAGAAGAGACGGGAGAGAAAGACCACCTCCTCCACGCAGTGTGCCTCGTCAGCTGCTGCTGCTGCTGCTCAGAACAATGAGGAGGACCTTTACGAGAGCGCATGCAGGAAAAATGACAACGACAACGAGCAGGGAGACGATGAGGAGGAAGATGGCGACGAGGAGGAGGAGGAAGAGGAGGAAGAGGAGGAGGAGGAGGAGCCCAATCGGGATGTCACCATGAAAACCAACTGAAGTTGACACGCGGGACAACGGATAAATGGAGAGATGGATGCTGGAATCTTTCCATCCAAAGCCATATGGACACTCAGCATGGCAGCGGGCGGCATCAGTTCCACTCTGTGGCTCAGACTCGGCCGCTCCACAGGCGGAGCCAATGTGTTTTAGGTCAGGGAGCTGCTGCGGTACACAGTACACTCTAAGAAATCAGGGCCCTCCTCTGTGGTTGGATCACGGTGTTTGTGTGTGTGTGTGTGCGCGTGTGTGTGTGTGTGTTTGTGTCGCCAAGTCTGTCCGTTTGGGAATTGCTCACTAAATACCACCGGGGATGGATTTTGAGGTGACTCCGTACGTTAGTGCAGCACTCTGAACCTCCCACTGCTTTTTGTGTTCCTTTGTTAAATTTTTTACATAAATATATTTATATATTTCAGAGCAATGCATTGTTGGCATATCATTTTAGTATCATTTAGAGATTTTTGTAAATATTTTAGACACTGAAATCATTTTGGGGGTTGTCGGGATGTGCGGAAATGTTTTTGAAAATTGCACAATCACCAACCATCCACCTTTTTTTGTTTATTTCATGTATTATTGCCAGACACACTGCATTTGTTTAACAATGATGCTGTCTCTCAGAGGGTTTTCTCACATAAAGAAGCTTAGGAAGCTGCCTTTAATAAGCCAGTGGTGAGATGCGTGTGCAGTCACACTTAACGTAAAGAAGTGATGCCTGTATTTGTGTGGTTTTATAGAGTTAAACAGCTTTGTGCTGCTGCTGCTGCTGCTGCTGCTGCTGTGGTCTTATAGTTTTAGACAGTTGAGTACTTCGTTCACAGGCTCATACCTTAGTAATTTAAGGCTGTGCTAATGTTGTCTTTCGCTCTGGTCTTGTGTGCTAATAACACATTTTTTTATACCCAAAATAAAGCAGGGTAACTTTTTTAACCAGCAGACTTTGCAGTGTAAGGATACAGATTGTATTTGTGCATATTCAGCTGCAAACGTGAATCAGGAGAAGTTGTTTCAGAATGTCCTAGCATTCAAATTTCTGTCTCGATGATCTCCACATAGCAGGCAGCAGTTGTGGACACAAATCTTCCCTTCAGCACTCCCCCTCTCATTATACTTTGTAATTCGTTTTCAAAGCTTTACCTTGGCTCTGCACTCTCTCTGAGGCACTGTGAGATTGGGAACATTGGTGATTTCGCTGACATCAGATGCATTGTCTGTTTGGATCACCTCGGCCTTAACTCTTAATCTCGGACCAGTTGCCTTTTGCTTTGCACATCACGGTTGCGCAGTCTTTCTTGCATTTCCTCTTCCAAACCGCAAACTCTGTATAAAAATGGACGTAGTCTACTGTTTGCAAAGCAAAACTCTCATTTTGAAGCCTAAAGAGTTGACCGGTGCAATGATCGCTTTATGAAACACGGATGCCACCTGCAACCAGTTACCTATTGGGACAGTACCAGCTGTCGATCACACTGGTGTCCAACTCGTATGTGCCATGCTTTATCGTCCATGTTGCTCTATATAATCATGTTCCAGTGAAGACGACCTGCAACTACAAATTAAAGATCATTGACATTAGGCTCGTGTTCCCACAGACGTCCTTTCAAAAGGACTTCTTTTTGCGAACAGCGGAGTCGCCCCCTGGTGGCTAACTTCCCCGGGCTTCACTTTCCAAAGCGGAAAGCTACGTCTATTTTTATATACAGTTTTCTATTCCAAACACACAATCACACGAGTATGAATGTCTGTATTTGCTTGTTATATCGCAGCCACGTCATCCTGCAGGGCTTTTTGTTTGTTTTTATAAAAGCCACATGAGGGCCAGAATATATGCTAAATGGAATGAACACTGACCAGATGTATGTGGTTGATGATGCCTTTTGAGTCTTTACAGGGCCAGATCTGTTTTTCATTTCCCCCCCTCTTCTGTCTTTCATGGCTCCCTCTCTCGGTTTGGATGAATGTGACGGTAAATGGGGTTTCCTCGCCTTTGATACTCGCTGTATGCATTAATGGGTACTGCTGAATGTGTCTCTTTACAGAAAGGGACAAATAAATGCTTGTCTGAGGTCTTTGAGGATGTGGAGGAAAAAGGGGGAGACAAACTGAAAACTGAGGGGTGGGTCTGCCCAAAAGGCCTCGGGATCATGACACAGTGAAATTATTTTGTGGCAGGGTTGTTGCAGGGTATTCTTCCATCTATGTAGCTCATGATTGAATGTTGATGTTTTATTTTTCTACCCGTTCTTTCCATTGTAAACAACATTAGCATACCTGCTGTTGCCTCAGAATATTAGACGTGTACCATCTCTCTCTCTCTCGCCGCGCTTTCACCTTGGTGGGCTCCATCGCCGTGGCGCCGTCTCTCTTTTTGGGCGACTCACCCCATCCTGACTGTGTGAGATGTGATTGCTACTATAGAGTTATACAATACTGTACATAAGAGTTCACTCTGTGAGTGCACATTTGATAAAGTTTATTTATTTATATGTAAGCATTTAATAATAAACAGACAATATATTTAAGCCTCGGCAAGACCCGATATGTCGGGGGAGAAAAACGTGGATTTCGGTCCACACGTACACACCAATTCGGAAAGTCTTGCCTGTGCTGTTGTCAGGGAGGGAATATTTAAAAAGAAAAAGGATGGTTCTGATGTTTTGGGACTTTTTTTGTAGAAAAGAAATAATGGAAAAATAAATAAAAAAAACAACAATAATCCAGACATCCTTGCATGATGATGACATAACGAGGGTTTCCAGATTTTGCTGCACTTGAGTTCACTTGGGTTTACATTTGAAATGTGCATGTGTATTTATACACAATCTTCAGTAAAGATGTGTAAAGCTTCTTGTGGGTTTCACTCTGGTCTTCTTCCCTCCTGTGTGACGTGTTTAACGTGCATCCCGACATCCATACACTGACAAAAATGGACACACGTTGAAGTTCTATTCATTAAAGCCACACTATGTAACATTTGCTGGACGCTCTGCGTTAGCAGTAATGCCACGTTGAGTTAGGGTAACATGTATATAATATTTTGGCCGAATAGCACTATACCTCGCGTACTGAATCCTGGTATTAATATCATTATTAGTAATAAAGCTGCCATTTTCACACACTGCTCACCCTAACATAGGGCCAAAACAATCGCTGGAATAACTTGAGTAATTCGATTACTAAAATTACTCGAGGCAACTTATCTGCATCAGTCGAGTAATTGTTAAAAACAGTATTAAATTTTGGTTACACATGGCTATCAACGTGATCACATGATCAGATGAGGTTAGTGTAACTGAAACTGATGGCCGTAAAATGGAATTAGCGTTCCGCAACAGCACGTCCTCGATTTTTTGCAACATCTCAACAGGACGCATCCACTGTACGCTGCGGGTTCTTGGTCTAGTTCGCCGAACCTCCAACCGACAGGTAATATTTATTTCTCCTTTGCAAGAACATCCGACCCAAATCAGTGCAAGTTCAGATAAGTCTGTGTAATTACTGTAACGGTAGACGAATTATGGCTCACGTCAGTTATCAACGTTAACGTAGTCTGCTACCTGGTGAGGTAATATGTGATGCACACATATTAGCAATTTGACTATAAAATGTACCAAACGGGTGAAGGAGTAGGTTCAGCAGGTTTCGACCACCCCTTCTCATTATTATATAAGTGCATTTTGCCAGTGTTGTGGACTTAAATATTAATTTAGGTCGAATATTGAATAAACAATATATATTTTTTGCTTTTCAGAACATCACAGATTGGACAGCTTCATACAGAGGGCTCCACCATGTTCACCTGAGCAAGCAGCCGTGTTCACAGAGAGCATTTTAAGGCAGGTCGGCAGTCCATCACAGGGAAACGTACAGACAGCTATTCACTCTCACACTCAAACCTATAGTCAATTTAGAGTGTCAAGTTTTACATGAAAAACATAAATATTATATTTTTACAGCTGTGCGGTAGGGGCTGTTTTTTTGTTTTTTTATAATAAATAAAAGTGTTGGAACGATATATCATCATTTAAAAATAATAAAAAGAAAAACATACAGAAATAACTCATAACTTGATATTAAGTGATTTTCTGCCTCAGAGCAAAGTTCACTTATAACACGATTTAATATGTAGCATGGTCACCGAAGGGTGGCGCTCTCTGACAGTTCCCCAATCCTGCCGGTGTTCGGAAAAATCAGTCGGAGTGGGACCTCTGTGTTTTTTCTCCTCATCTCTAGTCGCGCCTCCAACCGTCATGACGCTCCCCCCGCGAGTTTTATCCACGCCGCTCCTCCACCGCCGCCGCCACATCTACTCATTCCCCCCCCCATACCTTCCTCCCGTCCTGTCGTGTGGGTGTGTGTCGTCTGCGTGGAGACAGAAGAGAGGGTAGAGACGCGCTTTCCACTCTGTCGCAGTGCTCGGGTTCATTGTTCCGTGAACGGAGCCTGGATTTTGAATCCGGGACAACTTTATTTATTTTTTTCCTCCTTACAGACACAATAGATGCGGCTGGAGGATCCAGTGAGGAGTCGGTTTTTTTCTCCGCGAGCCTGCGGTCATAGAGCTGTGAGTCAGGACACTGACACTACTGCAATGATTTAGAAGGAAAATTACATTGACCTTGTAATATTTTTTAAATCGTTACATTATGTTTTTTGTTGGTATTTTTCACGCGTAATGTGTAGGCTATGGGGTAGATTTTCCTCTTATAGCCACAGACTACATTGTTTTCCTCCTCACATTCATACATTCATTCATATTCGTGTTCATATGCGGACTCTGTTTTTAATCTCTCTTGTGTTAATGTAACACACAGATGGGCTTTATCGTGGATCCGTGAGGCTGCGTGTGCTCCTGCCCAAGCAGATCCACGCGTCCTCACCTGCCATATGGCGTCTCTCCACTGAGGTCATCCGAGGAGAACAGCGGGTGCAGGAAATGTGGGGTGGGGGGGGTGGGGGGGGGAAAGACACATGGGGTGTTGTTGTTTCTCCCACTCTGGGTGGGGTTTTTGTCTCGTGGTAATGCAGCCACGTTTGGCGCGCACGTCCTCGTGCGCTTTTACGCACAGCGACACACGGACTGAAAAGGAGACTCGATCGGACAGAAGCTGGAGGTGGAGAGGGAAGGAGGTGAGGAGCGGAGCACCCGGGACCAGACGCTGGTTGAGGTAGTAGTTTGTGCTGTTGGTCGGGTTGTCACACTGCCCCCTCATGGAGATGACTGCGCAATCTACTGCCTTGCCAGCGCTGGTGACTTGCGACACAGAGGAATCAAACCCGATCGGAATGGAGTGCAGTCATGTCCGCTACTCGACGAGATCACGTGGTTATTGAAACAAACAGGTGCGTGAATTAACAGACGTGTGAACTGGGGGTTGATTACATTACACACGAATCTTGTGTTCATTTAAATAAAGCAGATTTAAAAAATAAAATGCATCACCTGTTATGTATTCTTAAAGCTTTAATATTTGGCTGGAGATAGTATGAGTATGATTATGATTATTATTGGGGGTTCAATGCAGAGAGCAAGGACTCAAGTGAATAATGGGCACCATCTCATAATTATGAATTAATATACGTATATATATATTACAATAACAAATCAAGTACTTCTACTTGCACTAAATTACTATATGTAAAAAATGAGTGCAGTTTTGAGGCATTATTACACATTTTTATGGAGAATGAATGCTATGGGTGACAAAAAAATACATTAGACAAAGAAAATAACTAATTGGTAAAAGGGCAACATGTTAGTGCTCAAGGTGTAATGATTTGTGTGCATAATGTTTGTGACGTTTTTTTTATGATGATGAGTCGCCAGACATTTCCAGGATAAACTATATGTTTGAGAAAATAATCACACATTTTCTTTAGCTGAGCATTTATTTTAATGAGCTAAGGATCCATTTTGTGTGTCTGCTTGCAGAATTGTGGGTTACTATGGCAAATAAAACCCCAAAACATGACACTAGTGGAAAATTAATGAGCTCTCATTTGACTCCAAAGTGTACGGCAGACATACAGTAAATCTTGAGAAAAAGAACAAGTTGGCGACCCACAAAACATCCAATATCTCATATTTGGCAAAGACTGACGCAAATATCTAATCAACAAATCACATGGCAGCGACTCATTGGATTTAGGCATAGACATAGTCAAGAAAGAAGTTCAACCCGAGCATTAGAATGAGGAAGAAGGGTGATTTAAGTGACTCTGCCTGGTTCATTATCAGAAGTTAGGCCAGACTGGTTTGAATGATAGGTCACAGTATCTCAAATAACCACCGTCTCCGAACACACAATACATTAAACCTGAGAAGATCACACCACGTGCCACTCCAGACATGAATAAGATGGCCACTGGGTGTACATTTAAGGCCTACTTAAGGAATAATTGTGTCTCCTGTGATCTTCATCATTAAGAATCTTCTATTACTGAGAACACAGTTTATCATTGACCCCATTCTGTCATTGCTCCCAGTGAAATGTTTGACGTACTGTCCTCTTACAAAGTCTTTATTTTCACTCATTTTGAGGTGATGAGCTGATCATTGATTACAAACCAACCTTATTTATAAACTCCTCTGCACTTCTCTATTGCATTCCTTCAGACTGATTCGATTTTGCATATTTTTCCTTTTATTAAATGACACAAACTACCTTTTTTTTTTTTTTTTGAAACATTGATGTTCAACATTTATTATCAGTTCTTTTATTTCTGGAAAAAAAACACCAAAAATAAACATTGTTTATTTTCCCGCAGAAAAATTCAAAGTTACACAAAGAAACATAAAAAATATTTATACTTGACTTCATAAGTTGTTGTTTTTTCCTTATACAAAATGTACATTTCACATTCACAAACAGAGGTTGGGAGTATAGCACAATGGTCACTTAAAAATGGTTCCTCAATGGGCTTAAACTTCCTCTTTGCTACAGAAAAACCCTAAGTTTTTCCTGTTGTCTCATAATGAAATGTATACAGTACCAAAACAAACAAACAAACACAAAAACCCAAACACTTTAACGATATAGAAACCTAAAAAAATGGAAACATCTACAGTTAGGCAGAGCGAAGAAAGCAACATTTTAAGTTTGTGCTTTGTACACACACCAAACCACCGAGAAATGTAGTTAAACCATCATGAAGTACCACTTGCTTTTGACGACCACTCTAACTGCCTGTCCAGTTTAAAATCACCATAGTTGAACCTGAGTCGATGTGCAGCAGTTGGGTGGCACAGAGGGATAAGAAAAATAAATATTATTCTTTCTTTGACATTCATATAATAGAAAAAAGGCTTAATGATGGGTAGAAGGATGAACATTCAATCAACACATATCCTGGCGCCCCATTCATTCATGCTTTGTCTTAATGTGTTGAATTGGAGCAAGGTGGCAGCACAAAAAACAAATAATTGATCAGATGGAAAACATGTTAGAAAATAAACGTGTAAATCTCAGCCAGTATTTGATGGAGGAACAGATGTTAAAACCACATAAATGTTTTTTTTTCATGGAATGTACAAGAGGAAATGTGCACCACCTGAATAAAAGACTACTACTTATGAGAGGAATGGCACATATCAAAAGACGCAAAAGAACAATTCAAAAACCTTTTTGGACAACAGAGTTAGCAAAGACTAGCACCACTCTTTTCACTAACGCTAGAAGCTGGTTAGCTTAGCATAGCGTAGTGTTGAGCCTCGAAATAATGTTAAAGTTCTTCTTCCAATAAGTTCCAACAGGCTGTACACTATGAGGTGCAATGCTGCCCTCCACAGTTCGAATTACGAAATCACAGTTCGAAGTTCCTCAACACCAATGAAAAAGTTAGCCTAGCTCTGTCCAACAGTATAGCTCCAGGCTAGCTCTAACGCCAGGATTAAGCTAGGCTCCAAATAAACTAGATTAGTCAGACACCAGCAGGGTTCCCACACCTTGGTTGACATCAAATTCAAGGATTCTTCAAGGACCAATTCCCTAAAAATTCAAGGACCGAATGTGCTTACACAGCTTAAGATGGGAGGGCAACAACTTAAAAGAGCCACGTTTGCCAGGCGTCACATAATTTGCTCTCTCTTGTTTGACGCTAGTAATTACGACTCCACATTTGTTGATACAGACACATGACATGATAAAGTAGGTGGCATTGAAACAAACAAGGGAGACATAAATATACCTAAATATCAACATAACCTCTTTGTTAATCAATTAAAATTATTATTATAATTTTTTTCAAATGCACCAACTTTCAAGGATTTCAAGGACCTGTGGGAATCATAACCAGTTCTTCCTTTTTTTCCCATTTCAGGAGACATTTGCTGCCTTCCAAAATTGGGTTGTGTTCACTGAGTTCAGGCCATTTTCGTAGCAGGCATTTTGACATGTTTTAGCAGGAAACGCACAGGTGTAACTGATCATACTAACGATGTGTTCAATTAGTGCAGACAGTAAACCAGCATGCGCCCTGACGCTGAGGCAGCAAAGTGGAGCTCAGCCGTCATTAATTAGATTTTCTTTGCGGCTGTGCTTTTCCAACCGTGATGTGTCAAAATGTCTGCCCTAATGAAGGTCCATAAACAATACAGGAAAAATGCAATATTACTTACTAATATTTGCAACTCATACTGAAGGAAACCAGTGCTACTTTAAAAAAGTAATACAAACCTACATTTAATCTCAGTTACTATTTATAGTACATTATGTTTTTCAGTCAAGGACTTGAAGACATGCTGTTTCTTTTAATTATATGATGTCAATCAAACAATGATGTCGGTTTGAGAATCCTCTGAAATCTCCTTCCCACACACTGCTTTCCATCTCCTGCCTCTTAACCCAGTGTCCGTGGCAGAGCAGTGCAGCTCCAAGAATACAGATGATTAATAATAACGACTGGAAGGGGTGAACTCTGCACATCAGCTTCTGAGGCCACAACGATTATGAGACTTTACAAACTGAACTCAAGGCAGCCGCCTTTCTTTCTGAAGTCCATTCAAAAAGATGGGAAAAAAGTACAAAAAAAGAAGACATTATTTGGTTTTGTGTCTGGCTATTACCAATTTCTGATTTTCTTTGTCTTCCATTGCAAAGAGTCACATCTAGCTACTATGCTAGGGTGCTATTATTTCAAAAGGATGAACAACCTAATAAATATTTGCAAGATTACAGCACATTTACAAACAAATTACGTTATTACTATACTTCGTTGATACATTACAGCAATGTAAATTCAGTCCATCGGAGAAAAAAAAAAAAAAAAGCAGTGTAAACCATTGCACCGTTGCTCATATTCCCAGGCCTAAAATATATCACTGCATGCACTAACATACAGTAAAATCACTACATCCAAACACAGTACGTCATTGATCCCAAACCTCTACCTATAAAGACAAGTCTGTTATGTCTACAGCTCAGAAAACATGCAAAACATGTTCAAACACCAGGGCGTTGCTGTCTGACTTTGATTGTATTTCGTTATGATTTTATTTAATCGTCCCTGCTGCAGGGAATATTTGCCTCTTCATCATCACATGTATCACAGCTCCTCTGCGAGTAATGTGGGTTGGCCTAAAGTGCGATAACATTCCCTGCTCGAAGAACCACCATAGACCAGCATGAACTAGCATGGACCAACATAATGATGCTGGTGGACTAGCATAGACTAGCGTAGACCAGCATAATGATGCTGGTGGACTAGCAAAGACCAACATGGACCAGTTAGTTTTTCTAGAAGGGATCGCAAGTCATCTAATCTGATAAGTTACATTTCACATTTAAATCAATTTTTTCTTGAAAAAATTAAATTGAAATTAAATAAAAAATAAAAAAAGGTAATTTGCTTTATTTGCTGCGAGCGAAGGAGACCGTTAGCTTAGTTTAGTGTAAAGACTGGAAGCAATAAGAAATAGCTAACTTGGGTCAATTCAAAGGTAATACAATGTTAAAAAAAAGCTTGTTTACCTTGTATATAAGCTTTATTTATAGGGGTTTTGAAATAAGTTTAAACCCTTTAAGTGTCGCTGTTTCTTTTGTGCTAAGCTACATTTAGCTAACGGTCTTCTGTAGCCAAACTAATGTTAAAATCCATGGTAGTAAACAAACAAAGATCTACTTTCCTTAGTCAAAAGTGAAATGTTTGGATTAAAATCAGATTAAATGACTTTGTTTCAGTGACTGTTTTCTTTCAGTACACAAGTTGAATTAATGAGCAGTTTTCATTACAAACTTTGCCACTTCTATTGACCCATATCAGCCCAGATCCCCAGTTTTTCTGCTGTCCCAACAGTCAAACACATTCCTTATCAGTCTTGCTGGAATAACTTTTAAGTCTTCATTTTTTTTTTTTCCTTCTGCTTATAAAATCTGTTCAGCAAACAAACCGGAAATGTTACTTGTTTTCAGCAAAATAATCCTTCACAGCCACACTGTGGCAAAAGGTCAATGCACCTGACCTGTCAGCTCTGTCCATGGTCAGGAGGAGAAGAAGGTTATGTTTTTTTTTCCCCAGTAAACAAGTTTAACTTACATCAGGGAAAAAGAAGGGACAGAAAGAAAGGAAGCCAAATATTGTACAGCATTAAGAGAGTTAATGAGAAAGAAAAAGTCAGTTCTTGATCCTTCCTGTAAAAATGCTTTTACCCTTCATTTCTTGATCAAACTTTAACAAAAAATAAAAATAAAAAATTGGGTCAGACTTCAGTTCACCTGAACTGGTAGCCGATCAATCCTTCACTCCTGTGGAGAAACCAAGCACCAACAAATCTACATATTCCATTTAACTTTGAACTTTGAAGAAAATAAGAGAGAAAACAGCACAGCAGAAACTCAAAAGGGAATTTTGAGGTCAGGACTAACCAGTCCTGTTGGTTTAAGAGCCTTAGGGAGTCCTTGAATGGCAGCATCTCCGTCAGGCTCCTCAAGGCTGACGATTTCCATACATCAGCGGTATGATGAAGACCGAGATATCGTCTCCAGAGCCCAATCGCTCATTGGTGATCCTCCACCCTCTGTCCCTTAGAACTCCCCGGGCTCGCATCACCAGGTCCTGCGCCGCCATCGTGTACCTGTGCCCCAGAGGAAATATAACACAACAAAAATCTGAGTGGACTAAACCTGTCACACAAGGAAAGAGAGAAGAAAGAAAACAAGTATTGCACCTGTGTAGGTCATCGGGGTCACAGTTGGCTAGAAAAGTGGTAACTGCCTCAGCCACTTCCTCGTTCGACAGGACATCCCAGAGCCCGTCCGTTGCCATCACCAAAACATCATCAGCTCCGTGCTCATACTGCATTAGGTTGTATACTTTTACCTGCGTGGGACAAAATATTACACCGGTTATTTGGAGTCCTTGATAACCACCTCCTGCTCATAAATCGTCTCCTCCTTTTCGCTCCTGCATTCGCCTCGGCATGCAATCAGTTCACCTGCGGCGGGAGCACACCTGGTCCCAATCTAATCATCAAGCCTCTACTTATTTCCTGGTTATTTGCGTCTATTCTGCTTTCGCTAACGCCATCGTGCTCAGAACTTCCTCCCACGATGGCGTGCTGCCACTCACGCCTACCTTCTCCGCCACCTGGATCTGATCCTCGCCTTCACCTCTGGTTCCTGCATTGTCCAACTCATCTTTCAATACACTGTAAAACTGCCTACTGCCTTCGCCTGCCTGCTCTCGGGTCCAGCACCACCTCGCCTTAACAGAAAAGGTAATAAAACTTCCTCAGTGTCAACATTCTCTCGCGTGTCTGTCCTCATAAGGCCGTAAGATCCATACAAACATGCGATCCCAGTGTTGCAACGCACCAGGATGTCCTGATAACACCGTTAAATGTATAAAAACACACCGAAACAGGTGCAACATTTGGTCCAGTGATCCACTGCTTTGCAAACATATACTAAAAGTGCCTTTAAGCTTTCTCAGCCATACTCAAATCTATACAGACTTAACTCGACGAATTCAACGCCGGTTTTGTTCAGTGAAAGCTTCTCCTAAATCCCGCTAAAGAGACTTTGTTAAAGTAAGAGACAGAGCGCGGCACCCATAAAGTGTTGAGAGTGTTCTGCGTGAACCTGGTGTGAACCAACGTATGAATGAATTAAAGATTAAGCACAGAGCCGTGAGAGGGGAAGTGCAAAACTGCAGCAGACAAAAATGCTTCAGGAGATGAAAGAGCTTTGAAACCAGTGCCAGACAGTCAGACAGGTGAGCTCCAGTTCTCCTGCAGCAGCCCAGAGAGAGAGAGAGGCAGCAAAATGCTGCTTCTGGTGACTGAGGCACAGAAATGAGAGAGGCAGACGCAGGGAAAGTCATGTGGCAGAAGACGGCACGAGCCAAAACTCAGTAGGAAGTTGGGCTTTGTAGATGAGATAAAAGAGAGAAGGAACACTAGGGTTTCATAATAATTGCACCAGTTACAGGGAAACAACCGTGGGACAGATTTGAGGAGATAGATGAGCAGACATATGATGATATCTTGTTGTTTTTGAATGGTATGAGCACCTGAGACACAACAAGAAGACTGTCAAGAAGACACAACAAGAAGACTGTAAAACAAGTTCTCATGGGTACAATGGCATTATTGGGTGGCATTGGACCATAAATAGCTCATAAAAAAAGGATTTAAGTACTAAGCCATAACTCGGTGAACAGCCACCACATAGAAAGTTGAAAGTGAGATGTGTCTAAAGACGATTTGTCTTGCAGTGATGACACATTTGCTCTTACCTCGGGGCAACAGGAAAGGAATGGCTTGATGTAAATATTGGAGTCGTGAACTTTGAGGTCGTGGTCGCCGAGCCCTCGCGTCACACCGATCGTGGCCAACACCCGAGCCTGTAAAACACGGACTGTTTTACTTACAGCTCCCAAAGTGCTTTTTAGGTTCCGTAAAACATTTTTGTGGATTTGGCTAAGCACAACTGATTGTACGGTGACAGATTTACATTGTTATGTTGAGATACTGCTGTTGTAGTTCGACACGAGGGGAAATCTAACATCTGTTAGAAACATCTGGAGTAAATAAATGACAGGTTTGTATCAGAGCGTCAGAGTTTCCTTGTAAAGCATCTCCCCCCCTCCCCCCATTGACGCTCATTATGTACTGTATTCACCATAAGGCTGATCTGTCATCATCGTGTGCATTTATTTGACTCCAGTGCATAATTATATAGATTTGTTCCGTAGGCTTCATACATAAAGAGGCTACACAGCACGATAAGTGAGGCTGTTAGAAGCGGTGTAATGTGTCCTGAGGTGAATGAAGCTCACAATCAAAATCTTTCACAACACTCTTCCCCTTATTAATCCCCATGTGAATTGTAAAACCCTGGTGCCATATAGACGAAACAAGCCTGTCCATGTCATGAGGAGCACTTGTTACTTCTCTTTGCATCGAAGTGTTTTCAGTCTCCTCTGCTGTCCCGGTGGGAATTAACTACAATTTATTTGTGAGAAACCCTAACCTTAACTTTAACTTTAACACATCTCTGACCTTAACCAGAGCTTCAGAGCCTCAGTGACTGAGGGTTCGGTCTCATAAGGACCAGGCTTTGGCCTCCATGAAGACTGCTAGTCCTGACGTGGTCAGAAAATGTCCTGAAGACACACTTACCTTTTTCCCTTCACCATATATTAGTGGAAACTTGAGGTCTTCATCGTCAATGGTCTTGTAAGCCCTGTGTTTGAGGACAACAAAGAGGTTCAGGAGCGGAGTGGAGTTAAAGGCTTTCTTGGTGTCACTGCAGTAATTTTAAATGCAATTTCTTAATGTAAACACAAACACAAGCACCATGTCATTCATTTTTAAAAACAGTCCAAATTAGTGCAAGGGCTGTAGGAGATGAGACACCCTGACTTTCTCTGATGCTGAAACACACACACATCTTGACAGCATCTCTTTGCCAGTCCCTCCACGTCTGGTGAAACCCAACATCTTTCAAACTCCACACCGCCATCCTCTCGAGTGAATAACAATGGAGGAGGTTTTAATACACTTAAAAGTCGGAAAACTGCAATCCTTTCAGGAGGTCCTTAATGCTTTGATTAACCTGCGTGTCAGTGCAGAATCTAGAGTGCAAGAACAAGTGATTTGCAGCTGCTGCAAACTTAAGTGAGGCAAATGCAGCGGGGACGGGATGTTTCCACATGCGGGCAAACAACAAATTAAGTTGACAAGTGCAATGCACTTAGAAATGGAGCTTTGATGTCAGAATGAAGAACTCCAAGGATGACACTGATGCGCTTTAGCCGGATTAGATTTGACGCCAACCGTCAGCGGAGAACATCACCGACTTCAAACGGCCCCGTATCTGACCAGGGTTTGATCTGCCTAGCTTTTTGCCTTTGTACTGGAGAGGTAGAAGTGCATCTTCTTCATCATCCCTCCGTCGCCCTTCCCACCTCTGGCCGTCAAACACTGCACCTCTTGTAGGAAGAGGGAGAGCGAGAGAGGGAGCCAGCGATGAGTCAGACACATTAAATTATCTTCCCAGTGGTGAATCTGGAGGGAGAGGATGCTGCAGACTGAAAGGACTTCTTTTTTACTGCTTTTTCCATCTAATTTGGATTGAAACATTTTTCAGCTTTGCATTGTCGGCTGGGTTAAATAAACACACGCACATTACCATGGGCTGACGATGAAGATGAACACTGTCATGCCCACCTGGCACCTCAACTGTAGCTGCTTCTTGTAAACAGGCCACGGTCGCCAGAGGCAGAATCATTACCACGTCTTGGCTTTTCTCAAATCTCATAATTATTCTCCAGCTGCCTCACACTGTGAGCCCGGTTGCCCTTCAAACTGAGGAGCTTTGAGAACATGACTGTGTCTAATGTGTAGCTCAGAGGCAGAGGAATAAACCGTAACACTCTTGGTTATGGCTATATTTTTTTTGGATTATTGAGTTTTCCAAATGAATAAAAAGGTTTTGTAGAAAAGTAATCATGTAACCGTGCTGCCAAGAATGGATTAAATAACTGATATGTCATGATAACAAACTTTAAGAGAATTACTAGATTTGTGCAGTCTCCCGCAGCTCTGTGGACCATTTTAGTGTCTTTACAACCCACACGTTAACCAATCTGTTTCTTGTTTCCTGTTTTATTTTGTAGTATGCCCATGTGTGGGTACCTTGTTGAGTTTTACTTCCTGTTCTGGCTTCTCGCTTGATTGTCTGCCCCGCCCTAATGTGATTCACCTGTGTGTTATCAGTTTCACCTGTGTTTGATTTTCCCTGCCTCTCCAGTGTCTTTTAGTTTCAGTTCACCATGTTTAGTTCTCAAGTTTTCCGCCTGTTCCTGGTCGTGTTCCCAACTTTTCTGCTCCCTGTGTGTCAAGGTATTTTTCTGTTTTACTTCTTGCCATTTCGTTTGTCTCCCTATGATGATGTTGTATATTGCCCCATGCTAGGGGTGGGGTCAAAATATTCAATAATTTGCTTATCGTCATCATTCCTCATGCAGTACGATAATCGATACACCAGGGAAAATATCGATATTTTAATTAACAACTTAAGGGCTTCTTCATGTCTCCTCGTGGTGGTGCAGCTCAAATGAATGAGGGAAACTGGGGCTAAAATTAGTCGTAACTTTTCACGGACGTTTTGTTTTGATATCACAATGTATCCCTAATTGTTGTATCGTGATATTATTGGTACTGGTGACCATGTATCGTATCGTACGGTACGCTGTGATTCCACCCCAAGAAGACTCGTTGACTGTATTATATTGAGCTGATTCTGAAGTATAGAAAACAATTAATTGTATCCGGTGGTATTAGATAAATAATAATCTATATATTGTATTTAGTGATTGTAGAACAGACACCCCTAAATCTGTCGATTGTATTTCCAGCTTGTAAACACAGCTACTGTATCCAAACAACAAAATGCCGTATTTGTTCGTGTATATGGAATAATAATGATTTTCACAGAATAAAATAGCCTGTTGAGACACAGACAACGTATTAACATGACATCTAAAATAACAGTAATCTTTACTGAGGCTACAGAGGAGGCAGCCTCACTGTGAAATATACATCACACAGTACAGTGTGTGTCTCAGCGTGTGCCCGTAAAAGCGCATCTCATTACCGACTTCCACTGCAGCCACAATCAAACCGCATGGTGCCCGTCTCACCCACATAACACTGCGCACACGGGAGCATCTACGCTGTGTCATTATATGGTATCAGGTTAGGCTGCTCCCTCATTAGCACTCTGCCACTCTCCTCAGCTCTCGCTGTGTGGAAGAGCCATAAGCAGCAGCTCAGGAGGGACAACGATGTGGTAACAGCAGGGATTCGGGCAGACCTCGGTGTGATAACCACGTCAAATCTTTCCCAGATTACTGTTTCATTTAAAGTGGATGCAGTTTTGGCTGCTGGGGGCTTGGTTTTAAAAGTCCCCCGAAATTGAATCATAATTTGACATAATTCATGGCGAGAGGGAGACTCGTTTGTGGCTGGTGGAGCCTGTGCCTGCTGTGTGGAAATAGTGTGTAAAAGGAGGGAGAATTAATGAGTCGGGGGGGGGGGGGGGGGAGACTGAAGGGACTCACCACCCGTTCATGGTGAAGTCTCGGTAGAGCATCCTCTTGCCCACCTCCTTCCTCTGAACTCTCCGGGGAAATTCCAGGTGCGTGAACTCATTTCCTAACAGGTGAGGCTGCATGAAACCCTGGAGGACGGACAATGATGGTCTGGAGTCAGTCAAGCAGCGACGTGTGTGGCAGATTTGCAGGTGACATCCATTCCCCCCCCTCTGACACTTCACTCTTGAGGCTGACTCCAAGTCGGATTTTGGAGATTGAGATAATGATATGCCGCCGACAGGATACTGGAAACTATACCTTATTTATTTATGATGCAAGATTTTCAACGCCCGAGTAGAGGCTTTATGTTATTGTTCCACATTAAACTTTCCAAAACTCCAGACTGAAGCAATAGCTTATCATACAATCAGCAACCCTGACGCTTAAATCAAAAACAGACTAAAACTAAAAGGGGAAAAAAAGGAACTATTTAAATGTTTCCCTGTGACTTCCCTGTGATTATACAAATGCCTGGGTTGAGATCAGTATAATCAATAATACATCTCTCCCCCCAGGTCTACTTTTGAACCCTGTCAGTGAAGTATTGATCAGGCTCAAAAGTAGAAATAATTCTAAAATCTTGTATTTGACACTAAATTCTACAGTGAAAAAAACCTCCATTTCAAGAGCAAGCCCTTTTTAAAGTATTCCTATATAATTACTAAGTACTATTTAGTGTCTCTTTTAACTGTCTCATTAATAAAAGTGAAAGATTCCATATAGGACACATACAGCAGAGTCAGACAGGTGTGTTTTTCCTACCAGGAACTGAAGTCGCCGTCGCTCAGATTCTGGGGTGAACTCCGTTGACATGGGGATAATCTCATTGTTCCTAATAATGACAGCCCTGCAGACACACACACACACATAGTTGGACAAGTATGGCAGACCCAATTAAAAACAACAAGCAGCTGTGTGAGCTGCGAACTCCCCTCTCTGCCCCTGCATGTTCATGCACTGCCATTAAATGTCTGTACTGTACTGCAGTGTAATTAAATCTGCATTCATCTCTTTTTTTTTTTTTTCTTTAGCAGCAAAAGTGCACACACCTGCTGTCACCAGCGTTCCCAACGTATAGTTTCCCGAGCAGGTAGACGACACTGAGGGCCGTACATCCTCCTGTGACGTGGTAAGCCTGCTTCTCCCTCTCAATCTGGGCGTCCTAGGAAACGGAAAGGCGGCGATAGTTTGGGGTTATGGATAGGGAGGGTGATCTTGAAAGAGCTTAGTTTATCCACTCTGGTTTACACAAGGTAAAGCTTGAACCCCATGTATTGCTTTCCATTGCCATCTAGTGGTAAAAACTCAGGGCTCCTATATTTCTAGGACTTTCCAGGCTCAATTTCCTTAAATCCAAGGACCTGGAGGAAGGTTCTAACTTATACAAGAAGAAGCATCTCACAGATACAGAATAATAAGACAAAAGCTTAAATGTGTGAACGGAATCTAATTTTCAAGGATTTTAAAAGCCCCAAAAGCATGAATACTGCTTACATTTTGGCTTATGAAAAGGAAACGCACAACCGAATGGTATAAAAGAATCTGTTCACACATTTGACGAGATGCAAAATCTAGATTTCCTGTATTTTTTTTCTTATTGAATATCTTTGATTGAAAAGCCACATACGTAGTGAGTGAGACGCTGCCATTGAGTCTGATGAAGAGACGGAAATCCGCAGCCTTGCGTGCACGAGTAGCATTTAGCAAGGAGACATTTCATAAGCCAGCTCTGTGACGCCAGAGCTCATTAAAGCTGTCAACAGCGACGCTAAAGGTTGTGGTTTGTGTGCAGCTCTGTGAAGTGTGTCCTCCTCTTGGCAAATATGTGCGTGTGTCCTCTGCTCACATCTGACACTGAGCACAAGGCATTGTGTTACCGATGACAGCTTTTGCGTATCAACACGAACATATTAATGGAGCCAAAGACTCATACAGTATGTCACCAGTATGTGCATTTCCATGTACATATTTAGTAGACACAGCCTGGGTTTGAATTAATACAGTGATGTGGGCACAAGTTTTTCAGTTAATTAGTTGAATTCAAAGTGTAATGATTTAACTATTTTCAGTTAAGTAGTTATGATGGTTTTTGTATGCATTAGTGATCATTTACTTGTGGAATAATCTGCCACATTTCAAGGCCCAGTGTGTGAAATGAGTGACATCTAGTGGTGAGGCTGCAGACTTCCCAAATGCACCACAGTGGCCACAAGTTGAATAGTGAGTCTCAAAGGTCGCACCTCACAAATTTGTTTCGAGAATCCAAGGTAACTCATTCAAATGTATTCATTGTAAAAGAACGTACGCTTTACTGCAACCTTGCTGGATAGATCTCTGCACAAGAGGTAATGATAGAAGGCTCAAAGCTGATCAGGATGAGTGAACTCATGACACGGCACTTGTCTCTCACCATCTCTTTGAAGGCGTTCTCTATGGCTCCGATCACCAGACTCTCGTGCTGGACCTTTTTCTCTGAGAAAAAGCGAGGCGGAGGCGGGGTGCTGCACGGGGAGCCCGGCGCCCCGGCGGCACCGCGCAGTGAAGCGGCCCTGGTCAGGGACCGATGAGGTGTGTTGCCCTGGAGGTAGGGGTTGCTGTCGGGCTCTTCGCCCAGCACAGTGGGAGGCAGGGAGGACGGGCTGCGCAGGATCTCGATCACGGCCTGGAGCTGGCAGGCGATGTGGTGCTGCAGCAGACGGGAGGCGACGACCGCCGCGCCCGAACCCGCGTGGCCGTCAAACAAAGCCCAGTAGTGGAACACGAGTCCTTCACTCTCCTGCATAAACAAGATAAGCGATCGTATTATAGAGGAGATATCACAGAAACAAAGTATGGAGACTGTATTACAGACTCAGAAATAGAGCTGTGTTTTGGCAACAATCTGGAGATGCAATACCCACACTGATACAGGGCTGACAAAACTATTTATTGTGATATGCTGGGATATTACAGTATAAATAAGGCAATATATTGCATCCCCCCCCTCCCATTGGAGCATGAGTGAGTCATTTGTGAGACCCAAGAGAAAACATTGTGACTCATTCTGTCCAGTGTGTGTGTGTGTGTGTGTGCAAACTGCTGAGGTCAAACCTCCTCATTTCATCTCTTCATTTCTTTCTGTAGAGGGAAAATCACAAGGCTCTCCGTCACGTCTCTGTCACGTCTGTATCATAACCCACAAAGCTTGGTATTCATTGACCTTTTAATAGGATCATTTTTCCAGGAAATTGAAGCTGAAGCTGCCTTTGGAATAATTTTCAGCTGTTGAGTGGTTTTCATATTTTTCGAATACTGTCCTTACCACTGCCACCGCAGATAAAACAAAAAGTAATTGATTAAATGAAAATGTCAGAGGCATTTCATCTTAATAAGCAGTGTAGTTTTATCCCAAATAATTCACACTTCTGTATTCTTACATTGCAGTTAATAGTAAAAATGAATCCACCATCCATAAGTATGATTGTATAAGTATATAATAACTTTAAAATAAAGATGGTTTGATTTTGATTTCAGTCTTAGTATCGACAGATACCGATATTAGTCTCGATCAGTCATTTCATGAACTATGAAGCTGTTAACAACACGTTTGTGCCGAGTCATTCCAAAGACGACATTCTCCAACCGTGTCTCAAATCTCCCAAAAAGAAGAAATAAACAGCCGTGAACATGACTCGGCTAAAATGCTTTTGCTGATTCTTATTTACATTTTTACAGCCCGTGCATAGAAAAGCATGCGATAGATGGGACTCTAAGGCTGTATTGGATTTTAACATCTTTATCTGTCCGATATCTGATCCAGTGATTCTGACTCGAGCTGCAGCTAACAATTATTTTCATAATCGATTAATCTGTCGATTATTTTCTCGATTAATCAATTAATCATTTGGTCCATAAAATATCATCAAACCTGGAAATGATGATGTTCTCAAATGTCTTGTTTTGTCCACAAACCAAAATGATTGACTTTTAATGATTTCTTTGTTATCCAGAGCAAAGAAATGAAGAAAATATTCATATTTAAGAAGTTTAAACAATTGAAAATCTTGTTTTAATCATGAATAAAGCTTCAAACCGATTCATCGATTATCAAAATAGTTGTTGATTTAATTTAGTAATCGATTAATAATCCATTCATCGATTAATTGTTTTAAGATGAGGAAAACTTCTCATCCAACTTCCAGCACGTAAAGCTAATAGGTGTGTTTTACTTTAACAGGGAACTTTTCTATATGCTGCGCATCGAGTTAGTTTGATTAACCATATTTTTAGTGGCTGTAACGTGAACCTGTGTGTTCTTGTACGTGCTGTACGTGTATATCTGCACACAATGCAATCGATTTGTGTTCATGCGTTTACTGACTTCCTCCAGCTTGTTGTGCTCCATGTGCAGCCCATGGCCCTCTCCATTAGGCAGGGAGCTGCGTCTCTTGGCGGTGGGCGTGTTGCTGGGCGTCGACTGGGGGCAGTAGCTCATCGGCCTCCTTCTGGCCACAACTACTGTGCAGCACGCCTGGTCCTCGTTCAGCGCACTCTTGCCGGCATTAATCACCCTGTAAGAGGAGGGGAAAAGGACAGTGGTTATAGTGTTACAGGTAGTATTTACAGCCACTCAAGGATCCTCTTGTAGCCTTGGAAATGCAGTGCCTTAAATCTGCCTTTGTGGATGAAAAGTGGTCTACACTTTGGCTATGTACTCACGGTATGGGCTATAATTATTATTCCAGTTCAATTCTGCTCAAAAACAACAGATGCAGGACTTGCTATTGTGACATCTGCGCTATAAAACAAGAGGTTGAATAAAAGGCAACGTCAGCCGCTTTCTGATGGATAAAATGGCACTGCTGTACTTCGTGGTTACGATAGGAACAGTTTGAGCCACAGCCTGAGGTTCATCTCTGCTCATATAGTGAAGCAGCTGGCTCTGTGCGGCTCGTGTTCCTAACGGAGATCAAACGGGGGCGTTTGTTTGTGGCACCGCTGCGCTCGGACTCCTAATTCAGCTTTATCTGTCTTTTATTTCTGTTTACAGAGAGACACGGGATGTGTCTTTTCTTGCTCTGATCTCGGTGACGTCAGTGACTCGGGATGGAACGCTACTGTGGATCGCTGTAATGAAGCACCTGCAATGAGTTGAACGTAGCAAACATACATACAGTCCTAGTAAATGGATGGAAAGCAAAAGGTTGCAGCAATGAGACTGGTGAGAGTAGCAGACATCGCTGGAGGATGTTGTGAATATCTGTGTGTGTGTGTGTGTGAGAGAGCGGGTTGAGAAATTGACATGTCTATTTATAACCTCAGGCTGTGGGATGGTTTCTGCTAGACAGAATTATTGTCTGGTTCTTAGCCTCAAAGGCTTCTTCACCTTGTATTGAGACACAGAGACGGACAGGGTGACGAAGACGCAGTAAAAGGGACGCGAAGTGCGAGAACATTGTTTACTGGGTATCAGAATCTATTTATGAGTTCGCACTTTGTTTATTATTAGGGTCACGGATGATTAGTTCAATCCATAGCATATAGAGGCAGAAGGTTTCTCTGTAAAGCCTGGAAAGTGTAGCTGTCCACTGCACATGTCTGGATACTGTCAAGAGGGAGGAGGAGGAGGAGGAGGAGAGAGGGTAATGGATAAAGGAGAGGAGAATGAATCAATAAAGTCCTTTTGCATCTGAATGTGGGAAGAGTACATTTTATTTGTGGGATGACCTTGTCTGATCGGTGTTAAAAGGTTAAGCATTGAAAAAACATGAATCTACATGTAATAGGTATTGATTTGTTATCAGTGATTAGTTTTGATTAACTGTCGCAGTAAAGTTAAAAACACCACATCTTGATTCTTAACAAAAGACGTGCTGTATTTCTAAAACATGAATCAACTACATGTGTTGTATTTTAAAGGTTAACTGCTCCTGAAAATACACATGAGAAACACCAAAGCTAAAATGGCACCGCTTCGCTCATAATGTGTCATTTGTTATGCGTCGCATTGCATAAAAGCCTCCATACTTTATACCGAATCACTCAATTCTGCGTCAAACAACCGCACCGATCATTTCAGCATGAGACTGCGTTCTCGTTTAGTGCAGCCATAAAACACAGTGACACATTTACCACATCCACTCCTGAGCTTGTTGATACACCGGAGTCCAGGAAGCCTTTTGTCTGCGCCATCTAATCTGCTGTCAACAAACACACGTGTGTGTGTGTCTGTGTGTGTGCAGTAAAAACACAATAAAATGTTGCTATGGACTTCTGAAACATGACTACAAAGTCATTTTTGTCCTTCATAACTACAATGCATTTAATTGAATCACGCCATTGTACTCCATGAAAGGTGCAGCTGGTGCTATTGTGCTCCTTGTGATTGAGAGGCTCTTGCTGCAACTCACTTGTCGTCAGTTCATTTCACCATTCGCAGGAAGAGTGGTAGTCACTTTATTTCCCTGCCAATCAAATGTCTTTCCGATTTGGAACAATTGGCTTTCCATCCATTAGGAATAAAAACCCAATTTCCTCTCCATTGTCAAGCGTCTAATTCCCTCTTTGTTTCCCTAACATCGGCAACAGATTCTGGGCCAGAATCAGCGCCAAAGACGTAATTGGTTGAAAGCTTTGCTTTTATTCAACCTGCAAGGGAACAATAACAGCAATTTAATGAAAGTTTAAAAAAAAAAAAAAAAAAAAAAGACTCCATTTAGTACTGAGGATAAGATAAGAAAATAAAAATGTGAATTTGATTTTGGGGCAAATTAATTAGGAATACTAACTAATATTATGCTAGAGCAGACAAATGTGGAGAAATTACAAATCCGACAGGCCAACTATTTTTATTATATGAAGATAATGTTTTAACGTAATCAATTCCAACGTCTAGACTATTTTTTTTTTTTTTTACAAATGTTGAGCAAACCGAAGCCAAAGCGGCTGCTGTGATGACAATAGTGGAGGCTTTAATTACAGATAAATGCAGACGAGAGCTGAACTCATAAAGCACACCAGCCCCAGAGTGACACTTCATGACGGCGCTGAGTATCCGTGATTGTGATAATAATCCAGGGGGCAGAGAAGAGAGGAGTTCAAAGTACTTTATAATGAAAGAAAAGCACTTACCTTACAGAAAGGGAGCAAACGATGGTTGACTTTGTAGAGGAGGATTTGAAGAAGTGGGCAGATTTAAAAACAAATATCTGGCAGCATTTATGAGAGGGAAGTGAATTAATCAGCACTGAGACCACAACATATCTACAGTGAGATCCTTCTCTTCACTTTCCTTCTAATTGTTTCCGTGTACGTTGTTGTGAAATTCGGCCACGGACGTCAGCGTTATCGGGGGGGAAAGAGAGAGAGAGAGAGAGACAGATTGCTTTCTAGGAATTGCCATTTGTGATACATGAGCCGAGGTTGGAGAGCGATAAGGCTGCATGGAGCAAAGTGCAACTGCACAATGTGTTTGTGTGTGCGGAGAGAAGCCGTGTTGTAGGTTTCATGCGCTTTTATTTGTTGTTAATGTGTTCAAAATGGATGCAGCACACGCATAGCCAAGATAAGGTGCTTTATACTGTGAGTCACGGTGGTGAATTAACGATAAAAGATGGCTAAGAGACTAACTGCTGACATTTAAAGGGTAACTTAACCGCCATCTTCTGAGGCTAACTTTGAAATGGGCAGAGAGCTGAGACTCTGGCGCAGTCACTAAAACTGAAATACGGCTGAACGGGTTGTGATTTCAGAAGTGCTGTCGCTAAATACACCAGACTCCTCTGTTGATTATTAAGATTTTACAATAGATTACTTATCTTACTTGTAGATTAACGCATGTTTTCAGGATTTTTAAAGTCTTTTTAAACTGATCTGCAGTTCGGCATGAGGTGAGGTTTGGACCAGGAGCTCCAAGCTGTTGGATGTCCTTCCCCAGGCTACATCAGAGGTTACCAGAGGTATAGTCCATTTATGAATGTCTGGTTACCACCAAAAAAGAAGGGTAAACGGGGTTTTTGCTAAAACACCTGATGTGTCGTTTTCATTGGACAATATTCGGTTTGGACTTCTGGTTGTTCTGTTTTCTTCAACCTCAGCTTTTTAGTTATTTGTGTTGTCTGTATCTTGTTTCCTGTTTTATTTTGGAGCATGTCCTCGTGTGGTACCTTGTTAAGTTTCACTTCCTGTCCTGTCTTCCCTCTTGATTGTCTGCCCCGCCCTAATTGGATTCACCTGTGTTCCTCAGCTTGGTTCCCCCAGTTTTCTGCTCCCTGTGTATCAAGGTATTTTTCTGTTTTTTACCTCTTGCCAGTCCCTCCTGCTTTAGTTTGTCTTCCCGAGATAATATCGTTTATTGTCCCATGCTAGGGGTGGGTCAAAGTATCGATTTGGTGAAATATCTTGTCCTTCCTCGTGCAACACGATAACTAATACCCCAGGGCAAATATTTTAATTAAGAAATTAAGACGCTCTACTCGCCTGGTGTCACTTCTTCATGTCTGAAAATGATCACATTTAAGTGTAAACTGCACGTGTAAAGCCGTTTTATCACATGTGTCCGGTGTTTTCCGAAGCTTTATCAGCTTAAGATAAAACCGCAGTGCAAAATGCATCATAATTCCGTCAGCGCAGTCAATATTGGTGAAAACAGACTTGTTGAACTAGTCTTTTGCATCTGGAGGCTGGTGTCGCGTCATGCAATCACAAATTGACACTCATGGATTCATAAATAGATCACAGTTGTAGACTAATACCCAGATGCTGCAGGCCTGCACGTGAGTGAAGCCGTGGCTTGAGTGCTCTGATCCTCTGGGAGAGTGTTTGTCGTCGTTTTTTTAATCAGCAAACGGTTTATGTTTCATAGAAAAAGTGGAGGTTGTTGGACGATGTTTGATATTATCGCAATTTAAAAAAAAAACACTGTGTTTTTGATACATTTTCATCATCAAATCTGATCCTAGCTCGCCAACATACAGTCCTAGTGATTTTATTTTGAAGTAACAGACTTTGCAGTTATTCCAGGGCCTTATAAAGCTGCAGTGCATCATAGCTTATCGTGATTTTAGTTTAAGCTCATGTCATTTTTCTGTCTGCATCCATCCATGGCGTTAGGTGATTGGATGAACACGTGCAGGCTCCACACAACACCCCAAAACACACAATTGACCCAGTGTTGACACAGAGCAGGAGCCGTTTTAAGAGCAGCTGATGCCGGTCTTACTTACTCAGCGTATCCGGTGGCCCACGGTAATCTCCTGGTCTCCTTCAGGATGAGGATGGGCCGCGAAATGTGGTCCGCGGAACACTCGATCTCATCCGAGCTCAGGCCGAGGAACTCGGGTCTTTTATACGGAAATTTCAGGGGCAGTTCGGATCCAGGGTTGCCCCCTCCGCCGGAGCTCCCCCCGGCCATGATTCCACCCATGAATCCGGCCACGGCGGACTTGACCCGTGTGAGCATGTTGGTGGCGCGTCGCGGCGGGGCGTCCGTCGGCCGGTGCGCGGCGCCGCGGCTCCCTTTCCCCGGATTCCCCCCCAGCTTCGGCCGCGCTGCTCGACGACGGACGGAGCTCAAAGGAGACTAGAGGAGGAAAACCTCAGATGGTGGAGGCTTAATTCATTCATTCATTGATTCATTCATTCATTGATGGAGGCCCGCTGTGTTTGGAAACGGCAAACGGTCCTTATTTATGACAGTAAATCGCGCACATCCCCGCGGAGCGTCATTGATCACAGCTCTGCGTCCGTGAACGCGGAAATACTCTGAAGATTAACGAGTCATGTGACGCGTCTATGGATGCACACTGCAAGAAAAATGGGGTAACGGATATTTGAGTTGAATTCACCCACCCATATATCCTTCTATGCTTATTTTTAAATTGAACTATAAAACGGGTAGCAAATTATAGCGAAATGTAAATTACAAAGGTTCCTTTGATAAACAGCAAAATAAAAGGATGTCAAGTGTAAGTGAGGAGCTTATAAACTGTATAGATTGTGTAAAAAGAAGCTAAATAATATCAGCCACCAAATATGTTTTTTTTTGAATGTGTTAAAATTGGCATTCATGAAAATAAAACATGATGGAAACAGCAGGAGTTTGCAGTGGTATTTCCTCTGTCTATGTTGAACTGAGGTTCACAACAAGAAGAAACCAAAGTAGTGCCTGTCAGTCTCTGCTTTTGGTGACTGTCCATGGTTCTGAAACGACACCCACACACTTAGGTGTTAATGGTTTGTTTTCAATGAATTTATGAATTCCTTTTCCAAAGGGGGCAAAAAAAACAGCATCGTAATCCCCGTCATTGCCTGTGTGCCTGCAACAGGATGTGTATCATCATTTTAAGATAGTTTTGTTTTTAAGTGACACGTTACTGACGAATAACGGCAAAGCAAGCAGGATGAGACCACTCGTGTCGTTTTATAAATTTTACTGGCACATCCCTATCAAGTTTCCTCAGCTTAACAGTGCAACAGGGGGTTGGTTAGACATTTTTTACAGTGCAGTCTGACCAGAGATTGGTAATTCTTTACAGAGCAGATGAGCAGCTTAAAGCTGCTCACAGCAAATCAGAGGCAAGGCCACAGAAACCTACAGAAATCTTAGAGGAAGAAGTGCACAGAGAAACTTTTGTCTGTAGAAGATAAGCACTTAACAGTCCGTCATTCATCATTTCCTTCTTCTTTCTTACTTGTAGAACTGCCTGCATTTCCACAGCTGTAGACGCTAATGCAAATGTTGTAGATCAGAGGTGTCAAACTTGTGGCCCACCATGTAATATCAATTTATAGACTTATTTCTGTGTTATTGTTTAGTAATATTCATATTGCGTCGTAAATGCATTGTTCCAGAGAGAGCATTGTTCCCCCCCCCAGACAAGTTTCTCACTTGTCTGGCCCCTTACTGGCCAGACTAGATGCTCAGTGGCCCCAAGGTCATTTGAGTTTGAGAGACCTGTTGTAGATGCTCAAATGAGTTTTGGCCAAGGGGTTTTAGAGGAAGTCTACTGTAGCCCACTTAAAAGGATTTCACTGTATATCTTGAATCTGTAAAAATGATGACAGATGTTGGATTAAACATGTAGAAGCATATTTAACTGTGCTATCATAAAATTCAATGTATTGTTTTTATTGATAGCCACAGCTTTATTTTTTAAGGTCATGTGTTCATGTCTTAAATGACGTGTATTAAATGTTGTGATTTTATAGCTCTTGGAAATGTTTGGTTTACTTATTCAAGATAATATTAGGTGTTGCAGAAATAACCGTTTTTTTGATAACAGTGTTTTGAGTTGGGCCCCATAATAGTTAATAGTTAAACCTGGGACCCCATGTAAAACGTTTGGGAAAAACAATACTTGTACCAATACTGAGACAAAAACTTTATGAACTTCATTCATAAATCCACTCTTGAATATTTTCAATTGCATACTGTATATATGTTGCTTCAGTGGAGGGATCACTTTTGAATGGCTTACAATAAACCTTTATGACTGCAGACTAGCTCACTATGCTATAAATGCATATGAATGATTAATCATTGCTAAATTATTCAAACATTTGCTGTTATCATGACCTTAAAAGCCTCCCCGTGCTCTGAAGCAGTGTTGTGATGCACACAGAATCCCAGCAGGTAGAGCCATAACACAAAAGTAGTTGTGACAACTACTTTTTTTTTTTTTTTTTTTTTACACTTCACATCTGTGGAGTAGCTCCAGAGGCTAGGAGGAAAAAATAATGAATAGATCAACCTTTGTAGTTTGCTGAGCTTTGCTCAAGGACTGTCGTATAATTATTGTATTTGATAACCTTGCATTTTCATTAAGGAAGCTCAAAGGAACCACATGCTGAGCCACGTGCCATGTTTTCCAACTCCTTAATGGCCCTTTGTTTCCTCCTTTTTATTTGCATGGTATTTTGCTTGGTACATGTTTGTAATAGACTTATATATTGGCATCCTCATCACCATTATTCTATTATTAGAAGCTGTGCATGACCGAGAGCTTTTGTTTATTTAATTCCAGGAGGTGTATTATGCCTTAAAGGCAGTTTTGCCTTTAAGGCTGGACCTGTTTTTAAGGGCATGGTTTGCAGTCGAGCGTGGCAGTAATCTCTTAACTTGTGGAAAGTGATTTATGCTCCTGTGGCTAGATGGCATTGTGTAACACTGCATTTAAAAGAAGTGCAGGGGCTGCCTGTGAAACACAAGTGAAGCTCCGGGCAGTGGCCGCTGGCGTCGCTGTTTCAACAGTAGTGTACCTGTGTTTCTGTGTTGTTGGACGTGTTGTCAGATAATTATGTGTGTAGGGTTTGTGTAATCTCGTCCAGTACTTATTGTCATCATTAGACTGATGAGTTCACATGATGCCTCAACGTGTTGCAGTTTTGCGGGAACTCCACCACGGCAGCACGTCATGCGTCTCACACAGGTTGTTGTTATGAGTGTTGCAAGTGTCACTGTCAAATTTAATTAAGACTGTTTTTAGACCCTTACCACGGAGAAAAATCCTTTTATTTTATTGATTTATTGAACTTTTTTAACTTAAGTTGTTTTAACTCACCTTACGTTTGCAGAATCTTCTAATATTTAAGCAGCTACAGTCAATATTATTTAGTGCGAAAGGTACAACTTACAGGGAATTGTGACTTTGATCATGTGACTCTTTTAGCTATTTTTTGGGTTATATGCTTATTTGTTGTTTATTGCCTTGTGCACTATTATCATTGAGTGGCTGCTGTTTAGACATACAGGGAAATATCCGGAGGTGCTTTATGTGAAATGCTATTTACAGTGAGCAAATCAGTGAATGTTCCCGAGAATGATCCAATAATTTCATATTTTTTTTTTTTAATGTTCTTCTGTAATCTCCACAAATATAACAGCACAGACGTTGAATTCAGATTCACAGTGAGTTTACCATGTTTGGGCATGTACTACAAGCACGGTGCCAAGAGGAAGTTTGCTCTCTCATAAAGGGGAGTTATATGTCACTGGTTTCTATTGTAATGAATTAATGCCCAGGGTGAATATTTTCTTGTTGTTGCAACCAAATGTCCAATAATAATAATAAAAAAAAAACGTGTTAAACAAATCAACAAAACTCATTGTACCTTGGTCTGAGGCATTTAACTTTGGGGACAGGCTGATCACAACATAGTGAACATCCTGCTTGTATCAAGTTACAGCTACTCCATTTGAGATGAATTTGAGTTGACTCACTAAGTTATGTTGAGTGATTTGATAGCAGGGGTATTTTTAAACTGAGGGGTTTTATTTCAGGAAACATGAATGTGGGAGTTTACAACTCAAAGCAATTGGAGCACAAAGTTATTATTTCATCTAAATTGCATTCCATTTCTCTGATAATCAAACTGATTTAAGGGGCATTATTGGTGCCAGTCGTGAAAGAAATGTAAAAGGACCAGGTACCACACTTAGAAACAGACAGTGACAGGTGACAAGTCGTTTTAGAAAGCTCCACCCCCCAATATTTAAAACATGTCTTTTCACTGGGTTGATTTGACTCTGTCCTTGGCTCTGCCCCATTCCACTGCTCAGTCAGTATAATATAAATAAGAGAACCTCCTCATCATCCAGCAAATCTGCAGGTCCTGCCAGCCAAGCCTCACCTGAACCTACCACACAGCCCCATAAAGAAACAAGACAAAAGAGAGAAGGAAGAAACAGATAAGGCAAAATACAAGAGCCTGTTCAATTAGAGGAGGAGGGGAGGAAGAAGAAGAAGAAGAAGAAGAAGAAGAAGAAGTCCCTACTGCTGAGTGAAGATGATCCGGTGGACTGCTCTGTTTATGTCTTCCTGTTGTTTGGCTCTGAGTGGAGCTGCAGCAGCAAGCACGAGACTGGAGAGGATAGAAACATGTGGCACCAGGTGTTCACAGGTAAATACAGCATCTGACACACACACACACACAACACTTGCACTCTGGTCATCACTGAGCTACTCTTCCAGTAAAACACTTTGGTTGACAACATTTTCTTCTGGTGGATCAGTGCGATAAACACTTCAGCAGCAGCCACTTTTACATTTTGGTCTTTCACTGCTTTGAAATGTATGGTTCTGATACCTATTTACTGTTTTTTCCTGGTTTTATGCAGCACATAAACTATATCATTATTTGATTAGTATTAGGACCAACACTTAATGCTGTTTCCCCTCATTATGTAGATTATTGTTTTTACTTTTATGTAAAAGGGACAGACCCAATTGAGAACTACACAGCAATGTTGCTTTTTAATGTGCGATAATAATAATAATAAAAAAGATGAATTTCTTCTGCTGCTAACTCCAACAAAACAAATGCAGTCATCAGTATTTACAGTTTCTGATGAGATAATTCTCACGTTTCCCCTTGGCATGAATCCGTTTAAATGAGGATACAAGCACTAAAGTTGTAAAACAAATTCCGGACACTGTATGACTCACCTGTTTGCTCATGTATATCCTGTGAAGGTCAGAATACATGGAGCGCTGGGAGCATATAATGTGTACAGTACAAGCTCAGCTGATCGTATACAGTCTCTGAGCTCTCAAGGTGAGCAGGAAACTGCATCAGAAGCTGCTCTACAAAGTAGACAGACGGAAATGGATATAGATATATAGATATATGTATATATGCAGTAACAGGAGGGAACAATGAGCATATAAAATGTTCACTTTGACCCCTTTGTTAAGAATGACTTTATTAAGAGAGAACAATTAAAGGGCATTCCACCACGTCTCTTTCTTCTCGCAGGGCCTTCACTGCAAGTCCAAGCCAGATTGTGAGTACAGACAAGTGAGGCTGCCAACACATTTACACCTGTGGTTATTTTTAAGCATCACAGAGACTTCCATCGTTGTTATTTATCTCCGTCTGTAGATCTGTTTACTCCCACGTGTCAGATGCCTCCCAAGGGTCTAAACACGTCCTCTGTGTTCCACAACATCAGCCTGTCCACAGTCATGAGGTGTGAGGGGAGACAGAGGTGCTCCCTGCATCTCAGAATCAATACTCTGTTACAACTTAATGGTATGTATACGCTCTGTGGATCTGTGCTTTATCATGTTCATATTAGATTCATATGATGCCAGCACAGCAGAGGCTGATGGGAGTGCTGTGAGGTGTCCAGATATTTATATAAATATATATATATATATATAAAACATATACACATAGAACATATACACATAGAGGAAACACCTGTCTAGATTTGAATGCATTTACACTGCAGACCCTTGTTTCTCTTCTCCTCTGGTCGAGATGTTTTTGAGAGGGGTAGAGGGGCTTTTTAGGTCTGGTAACATTGGGCATTTACTTTACTTTACTCTGCTGGCAACCTGTGTGCCAAAGTGCTACGAGTTGTGTATGATTATGTCTGGTGCTTCGGTTTGTTGCGCCAACCACTGCTACCTACGCAAACAAATGAAAATAAAACCGTGAATAAACAAGCTGCGTCGTTATCAGTGAAGTCCGTATATCACTTTAAAATGTTTCAATCTCTGACACATCGTGGTCATTTTATGACTATTGCCTCACAGGAATATGGAAGTCATGTTATACAATGTATTGTTGCTTTTCTGTGGAAACTGATGATCACACCCACAAGTTACTTGCTTAATAAGGAAGTTTGAAATGCAGCTTTTTGGGGTCAAGCCACATGGGACCTAGATAGATAGAGACATTTAAAAGCATTTGCCTATTTACCAGTGAAGGAAGTCTAATTTAGGAAAACCGCCCACTTTACATGATTTAAACTTCTTCTTTTACATTTTGAATATGTCAATTGACATTTTGTCTTCCTGATTCTGCATGCAGCTGATCAGATATGGTCAGCACTCATCAATCTGACACACACACACGCAGAGGTTTGCACTCCTATCCTTTTAAGGACACTGTTTTGACTTTCACTCATTTGGACAGTCTTAAACAATGGCTAATCCTAACCTTAACCTTACCACAATTCAAATCAAATCTCTAAACTTGAGGTGTTCAGCCCCCATTAGGACCAGATTTTGGTCTTCGTGCAGACGATTGGTCCTGACAAGATTAGTGGGTTTTTTTTGCCAGAAAATGTCCTGAAAGAAGGAGCAAATACAAGTACATACACAGTCTGGTTTTCCATCATTTATGTCCCCATAAGGAAGACAAGTGCCCATAATGTGACTGTGTTTGGGTCCCCACAACAGGAGTAAAACCTGGAACACACACACACACACACAAGGTCACAACCTCTATGGATGTATCCGGGTTTTGAGGGGGGAAATCCCTCAGCTCTTTTTTTATCTTTAGTCCAATGAAATTGAACATATTCTGCTTCCTGCATGGCACCAAAACCAGAGTCCACACCCAGGGTAACGCATGAGTATTTGTCAAACAGTAACAGTCACTGTTACTGTTTGACAACCGTTTTCTGACCATGCTACATTTTCCCAACAGAATCCATCCAGGGCGTGTCTGTTTGCACCGCCACTGCAGGGATGATGGTTAACTGTCGCATCTTTAGGTTTTCAAGATCGTCAAGACAAAGAATGTCTGGACTGCAGGTACAATTTCACACAGCTACGATTTCTCAAAACTGGATGAAGTGAATCATGTTTTTATGCTGTGAGCTGACATTTTTGTTTGTTTTTCCCTGGAAGGTGGAAGTTGAAAATGATTGCGCTTCCCTTTCCCCAAGCCAACAAGTGCAAGTATTGGTCAAAACTGTGCCGAGCTACTGTGGCCTAACGTGGACGGGATCGTACAGCGCTCCAGGCAAGAACACGGCACGCGTATTTGCACAGACAGACGCACACTCACTCGTAGGCAAATGATGGACGACAAACAGGAAATGGGCCAGAAAAGGCGGGGGAGTTTAATGGCTCCTTTTTAAACGGTCGACCCAAATAAAACCACAAACCAATTATTATGATTGACTCATGTTATGATGACTTACACTGTAGTACTACACTGTGTTGTTTATGTAGAAATGACACAATCTATACCACATTCATCCCCCTTTGCACACACCCCCCCCCTTCTTGATATCATTTTAATATTTGTAAAATCTTTCCACAGAGTGTGTCAGTGAAGATTTGAGAAGACATGTCCCTGAATGTATCAGTGAGTATAGTTTTTTCTTAACTAAATTAAATGAAGAGACCTACACCATGTCATCAGTTGCTTTTTATTTCATTTTTAATATCTGTTAATGCAGTTTAGAGGCTCGGACAAGCACACAGGTTTATAATCGTTGCTGGTGTGCATCTCTTTCAGCCGGCACGCTGTTATATGACATAAACCCAGAGAGGAAGGAGCTCAGAGTGGGTGTAGCAGACATGCTCGAGGGTCACAACTACCACCTGCGTCTGTGCTACAAGGATTTCCTCTGCTTTGGCACAGAGGCGAAGGCACTGGTTAGTAACGCTGTTTATTAGAAACCAAGCTCACAGTCACATGTTGTATTTGAAAACACACAATGTGTGAGATGCATGAAACAACGGGATCGTCAGATGTGCAGTACATAGTTACATAACGCTTTCAACCTTGCACACAGGAGACGATGGGTAAAGAAATATCATTGATGGGGTGACTTTGTGAATAGTGGAATTCCTTGGTATGAAATTAAGATTAAAAAAACATCTTCACATTAAATAGACATCGTAAAGTATCATCATAAACGCCATTTTTTTTTGGTAATCACTGAATGATTTAGTTGATGGTTGACTTGGTGATCTTACGTCCAGTTCAGTTTTCCTCACTTACTGATTAACTTGCTTTAACTACAACTTACTACAAAGTAAAGCAAAGGAGGGCTGCACTGCCACGTTCAATGATGGTTATAAAACTCAGAGATGAGTTCTAGATAAGTTACTCATCTAGAAACCTGTCTCTCAGTGACTGCCACGTGACTCGAGTATCACCAGGAACCTACTTGTTTACCTTGCAGATAACAAAGGAGAACCCTGTGAAGAGTGCCGTTCTCCCCTACTCAAGACCTTTGCCCTGTCTCTGCATTGAGGTAGAGTTTCCGTCAATACTCCTTTCAAACACTTAAAACTGCAGTGCGTAGCTTGTATATAAGAAAAATTCAAACCTTTGTCAAATGAGTGCAACAGTGCAGGTGAAGCCACGCCGCTCCACGCGACTCTCTCTGTGTTTCTAAGCGTCCAAGATCCGAGATGGAGGCGACATTGCTTATAAAGCAAGACAGTTGTGAACAGGTCGGGGTATGACTAGAAACACAAAAAGAAGTGCCCACAGAAAGTTTCTGTGTTTAAGGACTTTTTAAGGTTTTGTGCCTTATCTCGCAGACTTGCTTTTACCCTATGAACCCTCGCTAAGCCTTGCTTAGACCAGAACTTTCCAGCATTACGCCGTTTATAGAACAGCCTGCCGGAGAACCTGAGGACCGCAGAGAATGTTGACGTTTTTAAAAGCAGGCAAAGCAAGACCCACCTTTTAAATTTGACTTTTAACTAATGTCTCAGTTTTATATTTTGTTTTTTTTAAAATAAAAATCCAAAATGGTGGCTGCATCACGGGGTCCATGCACCTTACAGCGGCGGTGTTGGCTCTTTGCTGCTCGGCCAATCCAGTGAACATATAAAGAGCCTTCAGTGCCAAGTTTAACTTTTCCATTTGTCCATTTTTTACGCTCTAAACGGTTTTAATTATGATGAATGTTCCTGACCTAACCATGGTTGCATCATTTCTGTTCATAAAGACCAAACGGAGGGGAAAACAAATCCCTAAATGTTACGCACTGCAGCTTTAAGATCTGTGTAATAGTTGATGTGAAAAAAAAAAAAATTCCACTTTTAATACTCGTTAATACGCTCGTCACAGGGATGGTCAGCTGTGGTGGACGCCCTGAGAGTCCAGGTCTGCCCGTTCAAAGACCGTGAGTCACCAGAAGCTCCTCAGTAAATCGAGCATGTGTCGTAGTATTTCAAAAACCAACACAGGTGATATGAAAGATTGTGACTCCACCTCCATTCAGGTCTTGAGGAACTGTGGTTTGGGATCACCTTTGACCCACTGGAGGAGACACTGTCTTGGGAGCTGCGCTGCCCAGTTCCGACTGTGGTCTCGCTGTGTCTGAAGGAAGACGATGGCGTCTGCGTGGATCTGCCTCACGCCTCCCAGAACGTTAGCAGAGGAAAGGTACACGCCTCTACGCAAACACTCTGTGTGTTTTCACTTTGAATCAAAGCACAAGATGTGACAGACACGATAGGATTCAGATCATGATGCATAGAAGGGATTTTTCAGAAACCATACCACGAGATTGGTCTCACATTAGTCACTGCCTTAGAAAAAAATACTCACCCTTGTGACACTGCCAGGGGTGTGATGACAGCCATGTGTCAGCAATTTTAGCAATTCATAATCTATTTTGGGGACATCATTTTTTGGTGACTCATTGATTAGAATGTGGCTTGCGACATTAGCTGTTATGATGATGATGGGATTTTTTCTTTGCCCCCAATATTTTTGCGTACGTGTGTGTGCATGGGTGTGCGTGTGTGTGTGTGTGTGTGTTGTGTTACAACAATGAAGTAAATCACAGCTTATCTTGGAGTCTTGGGGAATCACTTTGAAACCTGACCCGGGGCCATGTGATGGAGAGGAATTCTCTTTCGTGACAACTCCCAGTGACGCAGATGTCTTCCATCTGATAGCTAAACAAAAAAACAAACAAATGAGTGTATTGTTAATGACGTCAGATTAAAATGAAAAAAATGTAGACATCCTTTGGAGAAGTCTTATTTAACATGTTTTGATAGATGTATTTGATTAATCTTTTGCTTTTCAGGTTGCTTTCAGTGAAGTGGATCCACACCCTCAGTTGTGCATAAAGGTGACTATCACTTTTCCCTCCCTTTGGCTACTTTTAGTGTTACAGATTATATCTTTACTAACATTATAGGCTTGTTTCTTCCTGTTGTGGTAACAGCACAGCAGCTGTTTTACCGTTTCAAGTGTTTCCTGTATGTAAAAAATCAGTGACATCTAATGGTGAGGCTGCAGATTGTAACAAAACAGAGGACTCCTCCACTCACTCACTCACTCACTGTGCTGGCCTTTGCATACCAGAAAATACGTTGAATCTCCTCAGTTATTCATTTATTTATTTATTTAGATAGATTCCAATTCAAACCACAAAATGAACATTGAAGCTACTTTATGCACCGATTTTAAACAGCGATTCAAGCGTTCACTTTATGGCTCAATGCCATTTTTTATTTTCTCCCCCACCTCTCCTCTGTCCCCCACTTTTCGCTTTCACCCCAACCGTTCTAGGCAGATGGAGTTGTTTTTCCCCCCCCTCTCCACTGATGCCTAGTGTTTACAGCATTATAGAGAAAAAAAGAAACCCAATGCGATGAGCAAAGGTTTTTGCCTTGCGTAAGTCGAGATTTGGCGCTATACTTGTACATACCATAAACTGGTCTAGCAGCATTCCAAGCATTCTACAGACAAGTGCTTAATAATGCGTAAAATCCACAATTGCAGTACAACAATGCAATTGACAATGACTTTTTTTTTTTTTTTTTTTTTAATGATAATATGTTTACTCTGCAGCTAAACTTGTCACATCTTGCTCTGATGATGTTCTTGAAGCGGTGTCCCATTTCATAGGGCTAGACTTTAACCACTACCTCTTGTTATGGTTAATACATGAGTAATAGGAATAAGCCTTAGTGCTTACACTCACTATATCACTATATTCTTTATACAACTGTAAATGTTCTATCCTCTGCAGTTCACTGTAGGCACTCAGTCCTGGACCAGGTGCCCTTTTGCTGCTGGAAGTTTTCAAGGTATCACCTTTTTTTTTTATTTTTAATACACGACACGGTACAATCTGATTATCACAGCGCTACATTAGATTAGCGTGGCACCATTTAACACTGACAGTCATTTACCCGTGTAGAAGATAATGAAAATCTCTAGTGTTGTAGAATTGCTAATTTTAATGACAGATCTTCAATCATTTCCAGTGTGGGATGTGGTTTCGCCGAGACGGCCGGGTCACGAAGGAGTGAAGCTGCGGTCAAAGGTCAATGCTGCCTTTCTTGTAGGCTGGTGTGCAAAGTCTGCCGAGTGCCACATCACCAAAACACACACCGTGCACGCGGTAGGTACTGTCGAGAGAAAACGCCATCTGCAGTTATAAACAAAGTAATCGGGCGTAATTGCATTCATAGTAACCACAGGACATCTGTCAGCATACCAGCAATGCAAAATGTGCAAGGACATGTTTTTGGAATATAGCAGGAAGTCTCTGATTAAGGTGTGACCTTACTCTGTAATTCTTATTTAATCTTTTATCAGTGTTGTGAGTCGCTACTTGGCAGATGGCGTACAATCTAAACAGAATCCATGGAAACATCAACAATATTGTGTTTGTTTTTTGTAGGAGAAAAATACACCTGTTGCTTTAAACATGAAAGAGGAACTATGTGACTCCTGTGTCCAGGTATGTTTATATTGTTCAAATCTCCATTGAGGTAAACTGCGTGCTGCTTGAAAATGACTCTGAATCTGTATTTGGACAGGTGAAGAGGCTGGATGTGAAGTATGGGGCTACAGTTATTCACTGTACTGAGCAATGCAGTAAGTATTTTTTTTGTGTGTGTTTTGTTGACCGGCTCTGATTTTTACCTCTTTTTTCTACTACCTTACTTTTTTCTTTCATGGTTTGAAACGGTAACAGAGCTCGTCTACAACGTCATCCAACATCTCAGTGGATATTAATTACAAATGTGATTTGAAATTGAAACCATGTGTAAACGTAAGGACTGAGAAGAAAGTGAAGATTACGTCTTTGTTGCACTGTGCAACTTCTTCTGAGAACAAATGTGAACACAATTGATGCTGCTTTTAAAGACCCCATAAACTGACATGTTTCATTCTTTTTGAAATGACTATAGGTTTATAGGGAATGGTTCAGAAATGATTTGGAATATTGCTGACAGTCAGATCAGATGAATGATGCAACTATTTCTGTTCATGATGAGCTTAGTTCTATGCAAAGATGATGAAATCCACACAACAATGCCTCTTTAACACATCACGTAACACATAAAATCTCACTTTCTTTTACTCTGCTGCCACTTTTCATGTTAAATCATTCATATAAGTCATATGTCATCCATCAGTCTTTACACCGTCAAAATTCTCTTTCCAGAAAACATTTTACCTCTCAGCCGGAACATCCCCAGTCAGACCTTGTGGGATTGGACGTGGGTCATTGTGCCTGCAGGCGTTTGCCTCTCTGGTATCATAATTGTCGTACTGGTTCTCCATTTCATATTAACTGGTAGGTACAATGTTACACCATCACTCAGGTCTGTAGTTTTGTCTTATTCACTGACATTTTACAATTTTAGCAGCAAAGGTCAGTCAGCTCACTCTTTACCAAAGGTTATAATGTACATTTAAAGGTCAATATGTAACATTTACAAACATACTCAAAAGTATGTTTGTATAAAGGTGTCACCTACATTTAAAAAAAAAAAAAAAAAAAAGAAAGGTTTTGTTTTGGTGCCATGTTTTTACAGCAGGTCAAACATTATACACATTATACTGTGCTCCGGTTATGAAGGAAGCACTGAACTAATCCTTATAATTAACTGATTCTAATGACTCAGTACACCAGTAAAAACTATTTTGCGCTTCACTAGTTTGAGCATTTGTGACGCATATAAAACAACGTCATGGCAGTTTTGTGCGGCCGTGCTATGACGACACCGCACGCATTGAGGAGAGGTGCTTAAGTAATGGAAAATTATTCCAAACCTAACCGTATAATGGAAAGGTGGCTTTTCTGTATGTTTGTGTTCTGTATCAATGGAAGGCCACTTTGCTTGATTGATTGTAAAAACACAAAAACAAAAACATGCTTGCTGTACATATATATATTTGCAGATTTGCAAACATTAATATTTGATTCATCCCAGTATGGTACCATAACTAATATGTTTACAACTGTAACTGAGGAAGTTATTTGTGTAGATTAGTTTTTAATCACACAATGGACTGGATATGGACTTTAATCTTGACCTTCTCTTTGAGTGTATGTATGTTTACAGTAACTAAAACGTCAGATGGGTTTCATGGTTGTATTAGTCCAATATGCAGAATGATTTGAATGAAAACCCACAAGTGAATGAATCTATTTCCTCATGTGTTCCTGTCGTGTTTTATTTCAGTGCATCAGAGGAGGAAACAAAAAAGAACTGGAAATGAAAAGCAAATAGGTAAGGTCATCACCTTTGACATGCCATGTCTTTAATGTAGCAGGTTTTACTTAAGACTTTTACTAACACTCTGTCGTTGTGTTGTTGCAGATCCTGCTCTTGACTGTGTGGTCCCTGCATTACAAAGTCATCCCCACAGAGGGATCCTCGTACCTGATTCCCCACAGTGTGGCAACACAGAGAAGGCAAATTTAATCTCAGAATAACCTGAGCTGCAGTCAAAAGCAAGACTTTATACATGCAGTGTGAAGCTGTAAAGACATTCAAACTAAACTATTTCTCTGTTGAATGCATTGCACAATGCAGAGATGGATTTTTGGAACATCAGCATGTGTGTGTTATTGTGTACGAGCCAGTTATTACATGTGTGCATCAGCTGTTTATTATGTATAGTGTGATGTCTGTTAGGGTGAAAGTTACTGTGTATATTGTCATTTCATTAAGTTATGTTATATTCAATTATGTTTACAGCTAAAACTTCATTGTTGTTCATTTTAAATGTCCAGTGTGTAACATTTAGGAGGGATTTATTGGAAGAAGTTGAATATACTCCCCTATAAGTATGTTTGTATTGGCGTATAATTGCTTTAAAATAAAACTAGTTTGGTTTTAATGGCCTTAGAATAAGCCTTTATATGTACGACTTAAATAGAGAAATAGCAGAAGCTTACAATAGTTCCATGGTCCATTATTTACTAATTCATAAATCAGACAATTGCATCAGTCCGTTTGACACCCAGTGCTGTTAATGACTTTTGTGTTGTACAGAATGCGAGAAGTCTGTTTTTGTCCACACCTTACATGGGCCCCGACAGGCAAAAGGTCTTTTGGTATTTGAACTGAACCGCTTTTGAGAAATGAGCTGTTAGCTCACATTCCCCCATGACTATGTTTCCATACTTGTTCAGACAAGCAAACGCTACTGTTTGTTGTGTTCCTTTGAGCTTGTCTCATTTCTTGGCAAGCATCAGATACACAGCATGCCTTAGATGGGAAATGTGAGCACCTCTTACTAGACTGCAAAACAACAAACATTTGTTTTTGTGGAAACACTTGATGCATCACACATGATAAAGTGATATAAATCAATATCAATATTTCTATATTATCAATGGATAAAAATCAACTGTAGAGACTGCCGATCATTAGAAGGACACAGATGTTTCAATATCTTTATTTTTTTGTCTGGGGTTATTCTCATTAGCAGATCTGATAAAGTTGGACCTAGAGGCTAAGATTAATGCTATCATTGATTTGTATCTGTTCTTGTCAGCTGTGAGGTGATATATCTGTCAGAAAAATCTAATTTAAAATGAGTTCATTGAGTAAGTACGAGTAAATTTATATTTGCTTTTCATGCTTCAATCAATTTTTAAACGATTGAGCTATGAAATGTCTATTTTCCTCTTTGCATGTACATGCTAATAACAAAACATTTTTTAAATGTGCGGGCCCTCGCAGCCACTGTACTGCAAGCAGGTGGCGCTGTGGTCTTGACTTTTCCAGTCAAAAGTGTCCTGTCTCATCAGTTTTGAGCAGATCGGTCAATGCATGGCAGAGTTACCCTGCACTTCCTGTTTCGCGGCAAAACAGCAGCTAAATTAGATGGCTGACTTCCTGTTGGGTGAAGTTCTCGTGCACAGATGTGTTCAGGGACTCTTGCCTCTTGTGTCATGTATGACCCTTCGAGCAGATCGGTCAATGCATGGCAAAGTTACAGGGCGCTTCTGGTTTTGTGGCGAGACCTTTGGATAACTTAATTGACAAACTGATGTTTTTCTAAAATGATACGATTATCGTGCTCGAGACGAGTTCGTTCATTTACGATATGTGCAAATTGCCAAGATGGATGCCAAATTCACTACCTGTTGAGTTGAGGTCATGGTCCCAATAGACCTTTTGTTCATTTTGGGCTGTAGCATGTTTCCACCAAGTTTTATGAAATTTGGTGGAACTTAGTTTTGACTGTGTCCTACCGGGTTTCACCTTTGGGGGCAATACTGAGCACAATTTTGCGAAATCTTTGGCCATTTCTTATTTGTGTGCCACTTTTCGTCCATTTTCACCAACTTTTAGTGCCTCAAAAATGTGATCCTTTCAGGATTCATGAATAAATAAAAATCCAGGAAATCCAATAGGTCCTCGCACCACTGTGTAAGGGCTCGGTCCATAATGATAATTCGGACATGATATGCTTTTAACGATAGAAGCAATAACTGAATTGCACTTGTCTTTCCCGCCTTAAACCAAAATTGAATGACGTGTCTTGAGACCTTAACCCCATGTCATATTTCCAGATTCAATGCACATCACAGGTCAGTCAGTCTGAAATAAAGTATTTTTTAAGCTTTGCCGTCTCAATTTTCACTAAGCTAGTTCTTTAAGGAAATAAAACTGAGCCAAGATGAAGTGTCTCAAAAAACCCCACAAAAAAACAGAACATCCAATACTTTTTGAGGTAAATACTATCAAGATTCTGGGAGCAGAAAACTGTTTTTAAGAATGTTTTTAGTTAGATTTTCCCATCACCCCTTTGTGTTGTTTTGATGCCTGGAATGAGGAAAAGCTTAATCTCTTCACACTATCTCCTACTTCCTGTTAGTCAACTCTTCTCTGCACTACTTTCCTGTCCTCCTCCTCTTCTTTTATGTTGTGGAATGATTTCTGTACATACAGTTTATTCAAATGACGTTTCAAGACAAGGACACCATTCCCGTAAGAGAACAGTGGAGTGTCTGTGCAGACTCTTGCACAGGAAGCGTGCAAATTGTTTATGTACAAACCGGGCAGTGATGAGGCATTTGCACACCAGGAACTTGTTACTGTAAAAGTCTTTATGGGTCAAACCTGTAACCGGGTCGCGATAATACCTATTTCCCTGTCAGATTAGTTTTGAATGTGCCTTTGAACAGCATGTAAAACATCCGCTGTGAGTAAAACGGGAGGCAATGAGCACTTTCAAATCACTTCACGGGAACAGGAATGGAAAAGCTCCAGAGATCTCACATGCAAGGACTATAAATACACCACAGGACAAAGCATGTGTTCATGTTGCTGCACATACAAGGAAAGCTTCCTCATACATGCCTTAATTCCTCTTGCATGAATCATCATGTGTGATCTGGGAAAATATAAGTGGCTTTGTCATTGCTAACCATAATATAGTCATATAGGAAATAATCAAATACAATGCCCATCTGATTACTGTAAAAAAAAATAATAAAAAATAAAATATCTTTGTAATCCACGTTGACAAAGCAAAACAAAGGCTGATATCAGGTGGCACTTTAACCCAGAAGTGACCTGGCACAAAACAAATGTTGGTAAAGGTTCCCAAATGGCTTGTTCCTTAGTCATCGTTACTCAAGTTTTCTCTCTTGGCTTGTGTGGTGTAACACGTACAAAGTTATTACCTGTAAACCAGCCACCAGCCCATAAATGGTTTGAAAACATTGTGGCCCCACTGTCCAGTTAACCCAATCACTCGGGGGCTAATGAATGGATTTATCTCAAAGGACTAAGACGGAACAATTGAGGAGTGATTTATCTTGCTGGATCTTTGATTGAAATCCAGATTAAACCACAGCTTTCTTTCTTTTAGCATCGAACGCCTGTAAAAAAACATTTGTTATCTTAAATGGAAACGCTCGACTATTCCGATATGAAGCTCATCGATTCACAAATTCCCGCACACCGCAGAAGAGAGGTTGTCACTATTTAGATTTGTCAAATTCTATTGTGATTAGAATTTTACATTGTGCATACAGTGCTGTGGATAAGTCTTGGACCTGGAGTGGAACCCCAGTGAATGTTACAGATTTAGACATCTGTGTCATTATACACACATCATACTATACGTTTGCTATTAAGACTAACTTTCAGTTATATCATTCCAATCCACATGCCACTGATCACACAATTTTTAAAAGCAACAAAGCTTCAGGTGCCCCAAGACTTTTGCACAGTACGGTACATTTAAATATTGCCTGTCTTTACATAAAAAGTGGAGATTAAGATCCACAAAGTGCCCACATTTTTAACACAACTGTAGAATTCTACCTCCTATCGATGCTTTGCATGCTCTTTCTTTGAAGAGCTCAGTCAGACACACCTCGCAATTCTCTCTCGTTAATCCCATGTTACCGATCACACCAACAATGGCTCTGTTCAGTTCATGTAGGTCAAGACCGTGTGATGGTACTAACCCATCATTTTCACACTGTGATGGCGCCGGAGCATTTTTGAATCATGGATTGACCTGCTGTATTTCCTGTAGATTTTCTCTGGTGTCATTAGCTGAACACAGTAGATGCATTGAGCCTACGTTGGTGACAATAACATATAAATATGTGTTTGGCTCTTTCAAGAGCATATATTCTAAATCTGGGCGGCCAAATAAAGAAATAAATCTGGGCAAAAACCCTGATGCAAGCATGTGAGTGTCTGACTGAGGGACTTTTGTGCACTGATGTTACCCAACTACATGATACTACTTTTGATATCATTCACTTTGAAAAACCAGACATTTTTTCCTCACCAGTCACAACATAATTTATCAGGGAAATTTTGACGTGTTTTTTTTTTCCCCCCCAGATGAGAGGCTTCAAAACCATGTGTGACTCAGCCTTTTCACCCGGGTTCTATTATCAACAAACACAATAACAGGCGGCAGATTCCAGGCGCTACTTGGACTCCATCAAAGGGAGTGTACATGTTCATACCTGGTGGCACAAGACTTGACCTCGCCCATTAAACTCACATTTAATTAAAAGTGGAATCTAAATGTCCGGAGTGTGAAGATATCATAATTACACTTCAGCTAATTGTGTAAATTGTTGTTTTTCATGACCCCAGAACGTGCCTCTCAAGTTGAACACAATGGAAAACTAATAAATATGTAATTAAAATAAGCTTTCAGAAGAAACCTGAAACTGATTTTACTTGTCTGATATCAGACAGGGAGTTCCACAAATGAGGGACCTGTACCTTAAACTGAAACCTGAAGATTGCAGATTATATTTGGTCTTGTGAGGGACTAACATGTCTTTTATGTAAGAAGGATCCTTGCCTTGTTCAGCCTTAAAAAACATGAATAACTATTATTAAAAGTGTAAGATGTGTGTTTTTAATGTATGCCCCATGAAAACATCTTTGTTTTTTTGACAAAGTGAGAAGTTTTTAATAGGAATGTAGCTGTAATACATTGTTAAAGGAATACCGATTAGCATTTAGCTAAACAGTGTCCGCCATCTTTGCCATCTCAAGGCCATCTCAAGGTTGCTAACAGTTACGCCGTAACTGTTAGCAACCTTTTTGAGACCGAGAGCTACCTAAAGGTTAGAGAATAATATGGAGGGCTACCATATTAACATTTTATGCAGTTTACCATTTAAATGATAAATATTATGCATTCAATTGCATACACATTAATTCCAGTGCTTACTCCTAATGATTATCACAGTTTTTATAAACAATATCAAGGACATTTTACTCAGTGATCATATGGATACATACAAGTGAGGTGAAGTGAAATGAGCCCGCGGGCACCTCGTTGGCTGCTCGCGGGCTACCAGGTGCCCGCGGGCACCACGTTGGTGACCACTGAGTTACGCTAACAGGACCAAGTGTCACTGGTGAGCACGTAACAAAGAAAAGATATCAAGATATTTCTCGACTTAGAGGAAGCTGAGGTTGGAAAGCTCAGTTTTTCAAAAATACTACCCCTATTCTAGTAACACAAAGCTATTCCTTTAACTGACAGCAGCACATGTTGGAAAGGCAGTTCATTGTCCACTCTGTTAAATACTTGGTGAACAGTGCCATCTAGAGGCCTTTCCAGGAAACACAACTTCATCTGCAGCGCCAACTCGCCTGATATTATTTACCATCATATTTGGATCAGTATGGAAGAGGCTATGGCACAGTCATTCAAGAGACTGGGTCTGGAGTCACATATGGCTTGCTGCAGATTCTTATTTATTTATGTATTTTAAGACCCCAAATAACATTTTCTTTTTGCAGATTTATTAAATAACACAAGCATATTATGAGGCTGCGATTCAAACATCTGGAAATAGCTCACACCCCATCTAGATGATACAACACACAACATAACACAATTTGTATTGAATGAATGGGTAGCAACTTTGACACCTCTTAGCAGGAAACATCAGATCACATCTGTTCAGTTTAGGTAAACTATTCCTTTTTATACATGTTAAACTGTTTAAATATTTTGTTGGTTTATTTTATTTTATATGTTGTTTATTTTATGTACATATTATATTATATACTATTGTTTTTTGAACATGTAAATTGAAAGATGTTGTGTGTCAATGCTGTGGAATGGCCATCTGCCTTTGTTTTCTTTTGTCTGTTTTGTTTTTACATGTTCGAAACAAACAAAAGATCAGGATAGCGTGACAGTGAACTAGCGTGCACACTGGAACTGGAAGCTAAATGGAACTAAGCCATCATTAGCTGATTATTTACACCTGTGTTTTTACACCTCTTGCCTTTAATTATTTAATTATGTACACCTGTCTAAATGTTTGCTAATTGCTTTTTGTCACAGTGACTAATTAAATATAACTACAGTGTTACATTCCATTCCATTCCATTCCATTACATGTCATTTAGCAGACGGTTTCATCCAAAGCGACTGACAATAAGTGCATTTCAACATTTGGTTACAAGCGTTTGAGTGTTAGTGGTCATAGAGTCCACAAGATGGCAGCATTCACTAAGGCTCTTGCTTGTCTGCACATAGACAAGCAAGAAAAAAAAGTGTTAGGTTCAATCAGAGGAAAATATTAGAGTCACAAACAGATAATAGAACTGAGACAATCTGGTGAACAAAGCTAACACAGTGATACAGTTACAAAAGGAAACATTGTCCAGATAATTTTCTGCTTGTAATTTTGTTTGCCAACTTTAATTCTGTTCAGCGAGCTCCTCATCATTTAAAAAAGTAGTTTCCTGCAATGTCTTTGGATAATCTCTACAAAATAATGTGTTCCCAAACAGGTGCAGTTTGGAGAAAGAGCTTCATACAAAGAAGTAAAAAGCACATCATCCTGAAGCTCCGTTTCAGTGTATTTAGTAAATATGGAAGCAAAATACAATACAAGTGTTGAATCTGTGTTGAATAATATGAACATGATGTCACGCTATTGGCTCGACTGCTTAGTGACAGGGATGAAAATACCAGTTTCAGAGCCAGCAGCTATTTTTAGTGGAGTCTGACTTCAAAACAAACAAAACGAAAGAACAAAAACAACAACACTGGAGTCATTTCTAAATTAGCAGTGACACCAAGAATGAGTTATGGGCCTCAGGTAAAAACACAAACATGCCTCTTTCTTCTTTCGTCTGTCAGTCTGTCTGTCCCTCTCCGTCCCTAAGCCCCACACAGTCAAAGAATGACAAACACAGAGGCCAGAGACAACAGACAGGGATGAGCTAATCCTTGTTGTGTGGAATTCCAGACATTCCGTTGGGGTGTTGTTCCCTGACAGGCTAATCGGTGAGAGCCAACGCAGCACTCGCGCCGGGGCTTTGCGCAAAGGCAAACAAACAGGGGCCTTTTAGCGCTGCAGAGGGTCTAAATCTGATGTCAAACTGGCACACGTACACACACAGGTATGTATGTGAAAAGACACATATTTAGACACACACACACACACACACACACACACACACACACACGGTGAGTGGGAGTTGGGGTTAGTGGGACAAAGGTGAAAGGTTCAAGGTTGAAAAAAGTGACACTCAAACCTTTGCTTCTTGACCTCAAAGAAAACTCTATCTGGTTAAGCCTTCTCCTCCATCTGCGCTCACATTTTCAAGTGACACATGACAAATGCATGACCCCCCCCCATCTTTCCTTCAGCCCCAAAGGAGAGGAGATGAGAGGAGAGGAGAGGAGAGGAGTGCAGGAGGATGGGACACACACGTTGAAAAATGAGGAGATAAAGAGATAAGCAGAGGAGGAAGAGGGGACTGTAAAATGGGGCGACAGATGCCGAGGTGATGAACCTTTTGTGGATGAGCAGGTGAAAGAGGGCAATTGTCACACTAAGGGCCCCCGGAAAGGAACGTCGAGCTTATCAAACAGATGAGGGGAGACGAGTGAGAGGGAGGGAGACCCTCTCAAATAAAAGTACAGTACACGTCGGTAGGTCCTGTTGACAAGAAAAGGAAAAGCTCCCCTCGCGCACACAGAGGCCTCTTTGTTTCTTTGTGAGTCATTCTAGAAAGGGCACAGCTGTAAACAGTCGAGATCAGTCCATTAGACCCTGAGGTGCCGGAGCTCCAGTGTTCACTGTGTATCCGGAAAGGAACGGCAAGCTTGAGTCATCAATAAACAGAACAGTGAGATGAGTGTGTGTGTGTGTGTGTGTGTGTGTTGGGGGGGGTAATGGCAGGCGAGAGGAGTGCAGGGTTTAGAGGGATAATGGTGCAGAGTAGCACGGGGCAATGATCTCATGCCTCTCCCAGCAAACAAGGCCTTTTCCATGGGCTCCTATCTCTCTGTCACCCTTATGCTGTCTCTCCAACTCCCTCCCTTTCTCTCCCACACTGGTAACTCATTCTGATGTCTCTCTCTCTCTCTCTCTCTGCTCAGTGTTTATACTGGAGAGAAATACTTTGTGGTGGTGGTGGTGGTGGTGGTGGTGATTCTTTCCACCCCTCGCCTCCCTGTAAATGCCTCATTTTTAAAGTGAGTGGAATATCTATCCCTCCCCATGACACAAGCGTATCATCGACCAACATAATCAAACCTGACCTTTGCAATTTCTTTCTCTCTCGCCTGCTTTTCAATTAGCAGACACTCGCTGCTCGTTTTCAACAAGACTTGAGGCAAATCATCAGGGATCGCACCGCAAATGCCGGGTCACTGATAGTGCGGCAATAAAAGACTGCACGTGGCCAAAGGACACCACAGCCTGCTGACCCCAGCGGGAGTCACCAGGGTCGGCTGACCTGTGACCACGGCACGCGCCAGGCTTCCGCCCCCCCCCGCCCGCCATTCTTCTTGTGTTTGTTGCCACGTTAAAGCCATGTGAGGACACACGCACAATCGGCTCTACCAGCCCCCAACACACACATACACACTCTTCAGAGTCCATCTGTTGGAAGGCAACCTGTGACCCTTGACATTTCAATAGATGAGGTCAGGCCACGTGCCGATTGGCCAGCTGTGTAGATTCCACACGCTGTGTGCCTGTATTTTGTTTCGTTTTTGTGTGTGTGTGTTCGGCACAAGAAGGGGAACTGGAGTCTCAGTACAGTACTCTAAAGACAAACAAAAGTTGGACAGAAAGAGCTCACGCAGCATAAATGTCGCAGAAAGGTTTAAATGTGGGATCACGCGATGACCGGGGACGGTACATGTTTACCATTTTTGCCAGGAGAGCCAAAAATGACTCCAGCACAAAACCACAACTCGCCGTTTTCAACATGCGACAGTTTTTGTTCATGCCGCGCGTTTTGTTGTCCTTCATCTGAAAACAGTCTGTGTCATGCAATACCATCAGACCTGACTGAGGGAGCCTTTAAATGTATACAGCGCAGGGGCAGGTGGGCCCAAACGGACACATGACAGCTGTTTTTTTGAAGCTCTCTTAGTGTTTTCATGTTTTTTGTCACACTTCTATACATATCTATATATATATAGATATGTATATATATATGTGTATGTGTGTATATATGTATATACAGTATGTATATACACATATATGTGTATATATATATACACAAATATGTAAATATTTGTATATATATATGTATATATATGTATATATATATATATACATATATATGCCCCCGTCCTCTTTTCAGGAGTGTTCATAGGTTGAGCCTCACTCCCTTTCAAAACAAAGGGAGAATTAGTGATACAGATTTTGTGTAATTACTTTACACATTCCAAATATATACAGTACATGTGCACGACACACATATATATATATATATATATATATATATATATATATATATAATTAATATTGTTACCCAAGCACGTCTCACAGGAGGAGTTCATAGTCACTCATCGTGTGCGAACAGGCTCTCAGGGTGTGGAGTCACAAGTCAGTGTACCATCAAAAATGATGCAGGTGTTATTTTAGGGGGAAACTGTCGTATAATCTTGCTTTAATTGGGACCGGTTGGCCCATTCTGAACAGTAAACTGATATTCCTTTCAGGGCACTTACTGTGAAAATAAATGACAGCGTTTGAATGTGATTATTCACTGATGAGTGCACACAAGACGAAATTTAATTCACCTCCGGTGTTGTGTAACAGTGGTTAGATTCGAGTTAGATATCACAAAATTAAACAAAAAACTGTCTACACGGATAAATACCGCGAGAGATGAGAGAGTGATATTATCAGATTTTTTCTCTATGTTTTCGTTCGGGTGAACTGACCCTGAACTCAGTCGCCATTCTTTGTGGTCACACGTGCAGATCTATCCCATTGTGTTTTGATTATGAAATTAAACAAAGAAGTGTGTGATTCAACGTGACTGGAGCGGCGCACACGCGCGTGTGTGTGTGTGAGTGTCTGTCAGCCTCTTTGATCCTGCCGAGATGTCTTTGTTATGGAGTGAAACCTCATCTTCTGTCTTCACTGCGAGAGCGGGGACCGGCTGAAATAGAAGAATAACATGAAAACAAAAGTGCAGAAGCTGTTTTTTTCTGCCGGGGTTGATAGAGGGTATGCATGCCTTGTGTCTATGTGTGTGTGTGTGTGTGTGTGTGAACTGATTGACTCCCAACTGTTTGATAAGCAGAGAGGGTGGGGGTGGAGGTAGAAAAGGCCTGTGGGTGGATCAGTGCCAGGCTTTTCCTGCAGTTCTGCAGTTCCATAAGCTCCCCACTTGTCAGTTTTGGCTCGATCACTTTTTTGCTGTTTTGTGTGTGTATATATGTATATACAGTATATATATATATACATATATGTATATATACATATATACATATATGTATATATATATATACTGTATATGTATATGTATACATGCTTATATTTAGTATTTGTTACCTCTTTAGGACATACATAAACATTGACCTTGTCAGAACCAGTAGACCTCATGGTCCTAATGAGGAACTGGTTTAGTTTAGGGCTAAGATATGAATTGTGACTAGGTTAAGATTAGGGATAACTGTGGCACTGGAACTGGCTTGACATCAGAGGGACCTAACACCCCCCCGCCCCGCCCCACCCTGTGCAGAATGGTATTTGTTAGGACAGGCCTTTATCAGATCACAGTCATACTCACCAGGATCAATCAAATAATAATAATGTGTGTGATGAGAGGGGAGTGGAATGGGAAAAGAAGAAGGGAAGAAAAAAATAAATAATATTAAAAAAAAAGTCAGACGTCTACAGTGTATAAGTGTATTGAAACGCCCTTCATTAGGGGAAGGGGGTGGGCGGGAAGTAGGGAGTGATTCTGTTTTTATTATGTGAAGCACTTTGTGCAACATATGTATTGTATGAAAAGTATTCTATAAATAAAGTTTGATTGATTGATTGATGGATCTTGTGGTCTCAATACATTAGGAAGGATTTTAATGAAGTTTTCTTGCAAAGTAGGTTTAGTCCAATGAAGAAACTATTCGATTTTTGTGACATAGTACCCACCGATATACACTTTTTTTTTTAATGTTGACACTTAATTAGTATTTGCAAATCTGTAGCATGTACGAATTGTTTGAAGACAAACTTAAAATATGTGAACCTATAGTCTGACTTCACTTGTTTGTTTTCCTGCAGACGATCTCTTGACTCAGCTTGGGCCGCAGCCAACATTCCAGTCTGAAGTTAGTGTATGAGGATATACAATACTGTACTGGCAGAACGCCCTGCTTGATATACCACACCCTACAGTTACACTGCTGCAGTGCTGGGGAGGCAGCAGATGAACCCATTAGCCTTTATCAGAATCCGAAAAAAAAGCTTTACTCTTACTAAACACACAGTTAGGAGAGAGGAAAACTATTTAAAAGAAAAGATATACTAATGCAAAGGTATATATAGATAAACAAATGTGCACTGCTGGGACTGTGTCTGTACAAACACGGATTTTCTTCTCCTCTCTTCTTCAGTGGTTTAACTATTTATTTTCTCTTTTCTCTTTTTATTCAGTGAATGAATTGTCCACCAGTTCATCGTCAGGTGAAAACCTGTATATACGTAAGCTAGTAAGCTATTTGTTGATGCAGGTGCAAGTTGAATTTATATGTGTGTAAAAAGTGGTGCATCTACAATCTGGTCAAACATCATCTAAAATTCATCAAAATTTTTATACTTTTTTAAAGTGGTCTTCCATCTATTGCATAGTCGTTATAGATGATGTATGTTTTTGATTTCACCTCATCAAGCAGTGCTTTTCCGGACAGCACGCCACTACAGGAACGCTTCTCGTTCATCGCAGCGTGTCCATATGGCTGGCGTATATTTCAGCCTGCGACCTCTCACAGATAGAGCTCCTTTGGGAATTTCCCTTGCAATAAAAAATCCCCCCAACCTTACACACTACATTATCCCCCCCTCCACATCTTTATTATTATTGTCACCTTGGGGGCCACATTTGGCCCTTCTCATCCCAGCGGATCAAAATGCTACAACTTGTACAATTCATTGTGATGAAAGTATGAATCCTGAGATATCCCTGCATACATTATGAATGATTCTGTTACTGGACCGTAAGTGTGAATCAGCTGGCAGCCACGTATGGCTTAAACCCATGGTTCCCACCCAACTGGATAATCAAAATTCAACATTTAATTAAAACACATTTTTGGTCCACATTTACAGTCTCGGGGACAGATGGAAATGAGCTCAGCGAGCCATAATCTGGTACAAAGCATATTTTCCTCCATGCTTAAAGCTGCTGTACATGGTCCCTGTTCAATAAACTAAACAAACTAAGCTACATTTATTAGCTATTCATTATCAAGTGCTGATACATCTCTGAAAATACAACCTACAACTGCTGTTTATTCTTGTAAATCAATTACTTTATTCTTTTGGTGCTTACCTGTGACACAAGCAAAGGGGGCTTCCGAGAAAAAAGATTTGGGGGAACCACTGGTTTTAAACAAACCTCATTTCAAATGGTGGAAGTCCTGTCAGTGCAATCTCTGATGCCCCCCTCTTGGGGAAAGCTCTCAGCGTGTATGTCCGAGTGGCCCTGAGGGTGAATGCCCTTTAATTATATGACAATACCCAGGGGGGCACAGGGCTGGCCTATTAATGCCACAGCACTGATGGACTGTTGGTAATCGCCACTGTGGGGAGGAGAGGTGGGGGTTTGGGGCTTGGGAGCAGCTGAGGTCACACTCGGCTAACAATTTCGTCAGAGAGATGCTGAGGCGGCATTTTCACCAGAGCTAAACATGTTCTACATCAGCAGGCGCTCAGCTGACATCATTCCCATTTTTTAAATTTTGCCATTCCAGATTAACAAGGTGAAAAAACACCTGATGCACGTCTGTCACACTCTGCATCCCAATTAAGGAAATAGGGTATGGAGGTCTGTGTATCATCACATGTGCGTGCGCATGCACTTTATGTTATGTATCATTTATCATTTCAAATGCACTCATGATGGATAGAAAAACATCATTGAAGCAGCAGCTTTCTGTGTCAGCCCTGACCTCTGTACACAATGTAATACTAAAGTTCATTTTTTTCTCTTCTATTACTTTTTGGGAACAGTAACCAATTTCTTTTCTTTTTTTTTTACATAAGTCTTTTTATTATATTGTTATCATTCTGCAGTTGGAAGGGCAACATTTTCAAAGCATTTTCAGACCAATCTGTGGCAACAAACAACTAAGGATGAACGGCCACTCTGTAATGAGACATACACACACACACACACGCACATACGTACGCTGGTGGACAACCTATTTTAAGGCTGATACACAATTCATCTGATTGTCAATCACGAACCACCTCGGCCTGTCTCCCTCTGCTGCCGAAACAATACATCAAGACACGAAGAGGCAAACACTTGTGACCCCTCTCACTCCTGTCTCTCTGTCTCCCCTCTCCCTCTATCTTTCCTTCTTCTTCTTCTCTCATCCTCACTTTTTCTTGCTCTCCCCTTCCCCCTCTTCTGTGTACTTTGTGGCTGTGGTGATTTTTCCATCCACAGAGTCATTGAATGCCCTAATTCAAACGATGCGCATGTGTTTGTGAGCGTGCTTCCAGGTACATGAGTCACCTGGCCACCTTACACACACACACATACGCACGCAGTCGCTCTCTCTGGCGGCTCAGCTGAACAGACAACCTCTGTGAGACCCATGTGTGCATGTTTTTGCTGATGTGTAACTGATGTCTGCACCACAGAGTGTACGTTACGAGTGTTTGTCTAATGACCGAACCAATACAGAGGCACGTGTGCATCATTTGTGGTTGCAGGGAACTGTAATTAAGGGGTGGGACCTTTTTGTGCTCCAGTTACGGCAGAGGTGCATGCATACGCACACACACACGTGCACACACAAACACACACAGACCCACACACATCTATACTAAAAATGCATGCACATACAGATTTCTTTTCTCGGTGGAATAAAAGAAACAATCCCCCCGAGGACCTTGAAAAAAAAAAGAAAAACGGCGGGAGAGATTGATGTGCAGCAGAGAGCGCGGAGGGTGGAGCAGTGTGCGTGACTGTGGGGGTGAGGTGTGGTGGGGAGGGGGTCAGGAGTCAGAGCAGATGGCAGACCGCACCGGTGCCCCTCCCCCTCGACTACCCCACCCAACCCCCCACAGACTGGCAGCTCAGCAGGTTATAGAGTAAGGGCAATTAACGACAGAAGCAGGGAGGAAGCGGGCCCCCGCCCCCTTGCCTCCCTCCCCCCCCATGCACCCACTCATCTCCACCCAAGTGAGTATATGTGCGTGTGTGTGTCACAGAGGGCCACTCCATCAAGGTTCACCCCCCCCCCCCCCCATAAAGTGCACACACACTTACTCCACCCCCTGTGTTGGCTGCTCCATTAGTGATGCCAGAGACAGGTGCAAGGAGGCTCCACACTTGTCAATCAAACATCCCCATTTTTACGTACAGATGCACACACACACACACACACACACACACACACAGGGTTTCAGAGGACATTGCATTAAATTACATTAATTTCCTTGAGACTTACTCTAACCTTAACCATAATTACTACTGGCCTAATCCTAACCCTGACCCTGACCTCAACCTAACCCTAAAACATGTCTTCACCTTAAAATGGAGTTATTTACGTTATGGGGACTAGATTTTTGTCCCCATAAGTCCCACAATATGACTGCGTAAGCAGATTTAGGTCCCCACAACATTAGTAATACCTGAACACACACCGAAAATTATCATTCAAAAAGAGAAAAAAGGGATGAAAGATGTATAACTAATTCAGATGGGTTATGTCAGAAATAATGTAAAGAACAAAAGAGTGCAAAATAGTACAATTTAAAAGTTTTACCTTTAATAGACGGAAAAAAGGGACGATCAACTCATAATCAAAATAATCACGGTAAATAGCAGTGACCCAGCTAACTATGCCAATGGAATAATGGAAAAACTATAATTAATTCATGCCTCCTACATACACTGTATATTGCCAGATGAGGCCACCTAGGAAGTAGGAATATATGGAATAGCCACTAGGGAACAACTCCACTGGTTGCAAAACAAACTGCATTTGAGTGGAAGTCTATGGGAAAATGAGCTTCTATACTTCTCACTTGATTTTCACACTAATATTTTCCCAGAGAGGTTAATGGTCTCAATTGTTATTTTCAGGTATTATTCCATAGCACACAATATCATTTTTTATATACTGTATATTCCCTAAATTTTGAGGAAAATAGGCTGTTCCAGTGTGATTGACAGCTGGTAGGAGCCTGGTGGCAAGTGACGTCTGTGAAGTTCCAGTTGCAAAACCTCAATGTGCTGACATCACCAGTGGTTACCATTTGGTTGCATGGTATGAGGGGGCAAAATGAAGTCCTAGAGGAGGCTTGTGTGTTAATATAAGGCCCTAATTTCCACCAAGAAGTACAGTACGGTTCACCTCACCACTGTGTGGTTTAGAATGGTACACCCTGATCTGGCTTGTGTTTCCACAACAGTGTGTGGAAACACAAGCCAGATCAGGGTGTACCATTCTACCATAGGATGATGTCATACCAACACGGCACAGTGTAACTCTCTAACTAAGTCCAACACTAGAATGGAACAACGGAGGCAATTTCATGCTCTTTCTTCTTGACACGTTGCTGTTTATGAGAAATCTCAGTGTGTCCAGCACCACTGTGCTTATTAAAAGCAGAGAAATGATTACGTTGCTGGCAGTTAAAGCCGTCCGCTCTGAAAGTAACAAACACTGGATCACAGAAGCCATCGAGATCCGGAAACAGGCCCCCGAGAACCATCAACCCGGGATGAGGGATCGCACACCTGGGATGCTGTCCTCAGGACTTCAGGCAGCAGGGGGCGTAATCCTGTATCCAGACCTGTATAAAACAGGAAGCAAGACATGTCACATGTAACATCACATGACCCCTCTGAGGAAGACCACAGGAAGTGGTCGAAACATGTCAAGGTAATCAGAAAACCTTATTTTTCTGTCTGTCTGGCCGACAAAACTCGAATTGCATTATTACACCACTTGGGAGTACCGATGCTACACACATTGCTTCTTATCTCGACCTATGTGCATCACACTCCGAGCACACGTGCATGCAGGAAGACTCGCTGACAGTGAAGCACCAGACCAGTCCAAACAGTGACTCTCTAAACCACAGTCACACAGAAGCACAGGCTTTTAGCGAGAGTGAACAGTTTATTATGGATTAAGACTTGTGTAGAATTTCCAGCCTTCAAAACCAACAATAATACCACAGCTATCTTAGCAATCACTTGCAAAAGCAATCTTTTCCACCTTGTTTCCCTCCCTTGCCTTTTTCCTTTTCACTTCTTTCCCCCTCTTTCCTTCCTCCCTCCCCCTTTGCTTCTTTCCCTCCCGGTGGCATGGCCTGTCATGTACAGCCTATGATTAGAATAATAAGACTAATTAAATCCATATCACTGAGGCTCTGAAGCACAGAGCCATGTGTGTATGTGTGTGTATGTGTGTGTGTGTGCCCACTCTTCTGCTACTGTTGTCCTCTAACCAGGCTCGGCACATGACAGTGGGTTACTGTTGAAAGCCCTTTTTAACATAAACAAACCATCATAAATGCTCAGCTGTTGAACAGAGTTCTTAGGCCTTTCACAAACAGGCAGCACGTATAGACTTTCCATTTAAGGCCACGTCCAAGAGTGGGAGACCCTTAAAAGAGCCAAGAGAGGGAACAGTAGGACTGTGTATAAACACACACACACACACACACACACACACAGAGAAAGAGAGAGGGAGAGAGAGAAAGAGAGAGAGAGAGAGAGAGAATAGTATTACTGTGTATCAACAGAGACAGAAAGTGAGACAGAGTGAGAGCTAAGAAAGAAAATAATGGCACAGTGTATAGAGAACGAGAGAATGGAACACACAGGGAGAAAGAGAGAGAGAGTAAGACAGGCCTCAGTCATATAGAAGTATCAAAGTACATTTAAGACATTTAGTAGTATCTAAAATCCCCTCACTGGAATAAAAGTGATGATGAGGACGTCTATTAACACCAATCACTAAGAGGTTGCTTACTTTTATACCTCTTCACTTTTGTGCTCGATGGTTGTTGTTTTTTTATAATAACAACGATAAGATAAGTTGGCACGTGGACATTTGTGATTGCACTCTTTTATCTTATTGGTGAGCTATCGATTTGTGAGCCCAGTTTATATAATTTTGCTTAAATGCCATTAGAAATTGATTGCAAAGAGATAAAGTAAGACAAGACAAGATACGTACTGTAAGAAGCATGAATTATACATCACACAGTCTTGTATAAAGTACCTAAAAGGGATACTTGAGTAAAAGTACAAGTATCTTGACCGGAAAGAGTCACTTTTTATAATATTACTGAAGTAAAAGTCTTAAAGTATATGACATTTACTGTACTTACCTATCAAAAGTCATTTTCTGATATCAAATTGACTTAAGTTTTATAAGTAAAAGTATTTAAAAAAGAGTTAGGATTGAGCCATGGTGGCTCAGTGGTTGGGCGAGTTGTCTTTCAACTGGAAGGTTGTCGGTTAAATTCCTGGCTCTGCTAGTGTCCTTGAGCAACACACTCAACCCCATGTTGCAGTGTATGAATGAATATGAAAGATTATCATGCTCATCAAGAATAGAAAAGCGCGAGTAGAAGTTGCTATAAATATAAATAACAAATTAAAGTACAGATATGTGAATGTTGTACTTTGTTACATTACAACACTGATCACACACCAGGGGAATATAAGAAATATTATATAATGCAATATTAGGATGATTTAAACGTTTCAAAAGCAGACGGATCTCACAAGCGCGTCTATGTCACGCTGCTTGTCACACATAAATCATCTGAATGCTTCTTTCAGCACCGACAGTGATGCAGACAGCGAGCGACAGACGCTTGGGGGGGGCAGGGGGGGCTGCAGACTTGAAGTCATGAGCTCTGGGTTACAGAGAACTCTTTCTGCTAAAAGAGAAAAGCTCACCTTTTCCTCTTTCTGGCCCTTGTTTTCAGTTCGAGAGCATTTACGTTTTCTGTGAACCATGTGGTACTGACGGGGCCAACTCAGGGGATCCCCTACCTGATATAAGACACACACACACACACACACACACACACATGCATGTACACACACAGTGGGGTTCTGTCAGTGTTGCAGACTGTCTGTCTCCTTGCCGATCCAGCGGTGACTGTAACTAGGTGTAATGGCCAGTCTGTGGTTAGCGACTCTATGGACCTATTCACAAGCGTCACAACCCTCCCTCAACACACACACACACACACAGTGTTTACAGCGGTGTATTTGGATGGAGTTGCTAATTGAAACATATTTCTTTTTCCATCCAAAGGAGTAAAGGGCATCCCTATTTTCCAAGTGTGAAGGTGTGGTGCAGTGTGTGTGCGCGTGTTTGTGTGTGTTCCTGTTGAATATAACTCAACTGCGGGGTCCACTTTGGCTGGGGGCCAGCAACATTACCACGCAAATCCTAGCAGCACTGACCCCGACACTTTCAGCCAAGTTTTCCAAGTTATTTGGGTCAAATTACACTCAGTCACACACACACACACGCAGATAATTCAAGATATTCCATACATGGCTGCAAACTTAAAATGTGTTATGGATTTTTTTTTCCCCCCTTAAAAAAAAAAGTAAATGTTTACGTTCTGGCTCTTACTTTTTTCCCAGAGCTGAACAGTACGTGTACGAGTTTTATGACTGTGAAACACACTTTATATGTTTGGCAAAGACTTGGGAAACATCACATAACGGAGAAGAGAAAATCAGACTGGGCTATAAGTGAAAAATATATGTATAATGTATTAAAACCCTGAGTTTTTGCCCTTGAAATTTCAAATCAAGTCTGGATTTCGGAGAAATTCTTAAACCGCTTACTCTTGAAATTATAATTAAGTAATGATTCTGCCTCTGCTTAAAACATCAAATGCTTGGGAGAAGTTAAAATCAAAACAACATAAAATGTCTTAATTGTCAATAAGTCAGGCCTGTGTTTAGACTGAGAACAGTACCTTTACATCACTCGTATATGTATATAAATGTAAATATGTAAATATAATGAAAATCACCTGTTCATATCAACAGAGTTCCAGTATTTCTTTGGCTCATCTGTCATAAACATGTGCTTCCATCTGAGCTCATCTACTGCAGAGACATGCAGAGATGCCCAAACCCATGCATTTTAATAACCTGTGTATGTAATTCAACAAATCAACGATTCTTCCAGACCTTTATAGCTCCAGTGTGTGAGAATTCATTACATCTAATAGTCGGGCTGCAGATTAACAAATGGACGACTCCTCCGCTCACCCCCTCCATTTCTCAGGCGTGCCAGCGGACTACGGTAAACTCTGCACACCAGAAAGAATATATGAATGTATTATTATTTTCTTCATGTGTGCAATAAGCTTCTGCTTCAAAATGCATGACATTAATTTACCTGTTTACAACCACACAGCAGTTACTCACATGTTCAAACATACGTACCGGGAGCATATTCAAATTCTGTTCGTAAAACAATAGACACTACACCTTTTAAAGCCTCAGTAATAAAAGAAAAAAAGTATATCTCTATATGGATTTGTTCTGGAACTGCCAAAAACTATGAACCACTGCTATCTGTTACAAATTAAAACTTAAAGGTAGAGTGGTGGACTTTACAAAGCTGACACCAGGTCCTTGTATAATTGAATACCTCCCTTTCCTACCATGAAAACTTGTCGCCAGTGGAATCCGCCATGAATGAAATAAAACAACAGCTGTTGTTCTCCGCGAGTGTTTTAAACAAACTTTTAACGGCCCCTTTGACACTCATGCGTTACACAACTTTGAGGCTCTTGGAGACAATGGGCAGTTTACAGCTGCTTGCTCCTTTGACACAGTGTGGCAGCTTTACGACCTTTTGTAGCAGCAATCGGGACGGTGGCATCTGCTCATGGGTATGTGACGCCACGGCTTGGATTTTTTAAATTGCTCAGCTGAGTGATCAGAGGCGGTGGCGTACTTCAGTAACCCTTGGAAATGCCTCCATATTGGACCGACGGTGCATTTTAGACGGCCTGTGTAAATGTAAATAAACACGTCATCCCTGGAATATGGAAACTGGTGAACAGTGACACAGTAATACAATCACTCATGTGACTTTTTTTTATTATTCTTGTTGAGTTTGTGTTCCAAAATGTTTGACTTTTATGTGGATAGATTGCGTGTGCATTGTTTGTTTAATTGGTTGCAGACCCTCTTGCCCTTAAATAACTCCCTTCAGGGATTATTATAATATTTTTAATTGAACTGAATTGAATTAACCAACCACATGTTGTAAAACGTGGGCATTTAAGAAAAAAAAAGAAAAAAAAAAGGCTCAAATCTGACCACAATCTTGTTCTGAGTTCATTCCACAGTGTAAATCTAATTTGTTGTATTATTCTGAACACACTTCTGGCTGAGCAGGAGGGGGAACCTGGTAAAAGGATGAACTTTGGGCAAAATCAAGCGTATTTTTAGCTTTTAATTATTATTTTTTATTAACTAATTTTATTATTATTATTATACAATTATTCTTTTATGTCATTAATTAATTAAATTAGCTTTTCGCTTTCAAGCGTAGCCTCTGTCCAGAGCCTGTTTTTTTCTCCTGCTCTGGTAAAACTCTGACCCTCTGGCTGTAGCTCCTCCTCCTCACAATTACTCCACACACCTGGTCCTGATTGCCAATCACCAGCTCACCTGGTCACATAGCCTTCTCTCATGATGTAGAGCTCCTGTCAGCAGTATTCAATCCCCTCACGTAACAGTTGGAATCAGAAAAATTGCCTTGAATTTCTGTTCAAGGGCAACATATATATCTGGAAATTGTCAGGCAACTCATCCCTTTTCTTGCTGTATTTAAAAAAAAGTGAAGATGGTGGACAGCTGTTGTACACCGGGACACCAAAAGAGATGGGGACACGCCAATGAGCCAAGATGAGCACAGGAGATGGAGAAAATACGAATCTACAGGCAGTGGTTTCTGCTCGTGTGGCGATGACTTCATCTCAGGTACAGAATTCAACACTTTCTAGCTTTAATACATTGTTTTAAATCTCGTCCACTCTTTGCATACTCATGACAAGCGTTACATGGCGGCATTATATGGGTCAGATACAGTATATTCACTCTCTCAAGTTCTGTGATACATTGCTAGATGTCTGTGGATGTGCACAGTGAACTCTGATGACTCAAAATTGGCACTTTTTATAAAGCTTTTCCTGCCTGTTCAAGTCCTGGATTCTTCTAAATTTCCATGTTCCTGCACTAAAGATTTATATAGTTTGAAGTTGTCATTCTTAGTTTGCTGTGTGTGTTCTTTTTTTTTCCCCATATACCACCGTTATCAGTATTTATGATGTATTCTCCAGTTTTGCCTAGTGAATTATGACATATCCTCGCTCTGTTGTGTCCCCCCTCCCCTCCCCGCCCCATTCCATATCAGTGGTGTATAAGGACAGAGAGTTCTGTACACTCTACAGAGTGTACAGCTACCGCCGGAGGCAAAGTTCCAATCTGTGATACGTGTTAAAAAAAAAATATATATATATATATATACACACATATACATAGATGTATTTTACTTGACATGGGGAAAAAAAGACCATGGTTTTGCAGAATATCCCAATATTGGCATCTAATGATAGGCTTGTGTGGCAAAAATCTGAGAGAACCACTGTGGTCGAGAGAGTTTACAGGTTTCCAAATACTTTCAAACACACGAAAGCCACAGCTGTAATAAAGTAGACACAAATACTAAACTGTGCTTAATTTAGATGACGGTCTGTGGGACGCACTTTCTGTCTGCGAGCAAATTCCTCCAGCAGAGCTGGAGTTTTCGGTGGCCTGTTCTTATGTAAGCAACTCATGTTGCTGTTATTTCTTCATAACCGTGTGCACAGTCTTTGTATCGATCGGTCTGTTCAGGCTCATTTTTGGGTCGTCTCCAGTAAAAGGACTGCAATTACACTCCTCCAGCTCTCTCAGGCTGATCTCTTCCAGCTCACCCCGAGCGCCCCCAGTCATTTAACCGTGACCCAAGTTCTGTTCTGAGTAGATTTAAATGCATAAAAGGTAAAGTCTGGCAGTAGAAAGCTATTAAAAGGTGAAGGAATTTCACTTCAGCTACATCTGTTTTCCAGCTCACTTTGATGTCATGTCTACTGGATTTGAGGAGATTTGATTGAGAAGAAGTGTCTTACTCTGCAGTGCAGGAACACTGGAAAAGAACTGTGATTATAGGCGAGAAGGGTGAAATTAATCATTTCTCCCCTCTGTGAGATTAAAGGAATCTGGATTTGTATGGAAATCAGCAGTGGAGGAAGGTGTCCTTAGATTGGAGGTCAGCTTTGGTGAGTGGTTTGAAAAGAGAGAGGGTAGTTAGAGGTATGATGGAAAGGTAATTTGAGGGCATCTCACAATCAAAGTTGTTATGGTTTCTTCTGATGTGTGTTTCAAGTGTCAGTTCGCATGATTGTTTCGGTGAGAGTGTGTATGACGGTGGATGACGTGCGTGCTCTGCAGTGGCTTCAGTGGAGAAAAGGTTTGATTTAAATCGTCAATAGCAGGCAGCAACAAAAGCAAATGGTGTGTCCTTCACGGCAACAGAAAGAAGATGAGCTGATCAAATACTACTATGTGTATAGAGACCAAAAGTTGTGGCTTCAGTAATAATAAGGTCAGGCCTTTTGAAGAAAAACGACATCTTACTTTTCCAGCAAAACAGCTGAAAAACAGCTGAAAACAGCAACAATATATTTGACATAAAAGTGGCAGAGACCTTAAACGACCGTAACCAAAGCCTGTTTTTTTTTTTACTGGAATCTTCATCAATAGCATCAACTGCTTTTTGATCCAGACATGAAAGTAACTTGACACAGTAAAACCTCTAACCTCTAAAACTAATATGTGTATACTAACTTAGTAGCTTTAACCCTGCCCTCATGTGCCCGTAAAATGTTCTAAAAACAAAATGTATCCGTTTTCTAACTTGTTAAATCATTGTTAATAATTATTGTGAGGAATCATTAATGGATCAGACGGTGTCTTCACATGAATATCCTTCATAATTATTAACGATGATAATAATAATGATAATAATAATAATAATGATGATAATGATAAGAAGAAGAAGAAGAAGAATCACAGTGTCAATCTCAGTGTCAGAAAGGTTGGTGACCCCTGCTGTGAACACTTTAACAGTCATCTCCTCACCCTCACACTCAGTCACACCCCAGTCACGCCCTTTGTTTTTAAGGGAGTACCTTTTGGTTTGTTTCGCTGCCTCATTCATTGTTAAATTGTAACAAATGAGCTGTAATTGCTGTTCCTGGCTCTGGGGCGGCAGCGGCATCACCAAAGTTCAAGTTAAGGTAACGCAACACGAACACACACACACACACACACGCGAGGCTGAACGTAGACGCTGAAAACGGTAGTGCTTAACCAGCTAATATAGAGCAGATCAGAGCTAATGAGTGTGAGCTGCCCAATCAATGACGTGTAATAATATAATTATGATATAATTATAACTACGATCTGAGGAACAGTTCCTCTTTAGTCTTTTGTTGTCTACGTCAAATTGTTGTTTGGAGCAATGTGTTCCCACTTTTATTATTATCATTATTATTATTATTATTATTATCATTATTATTATTACAATAATATCATTTCATTAATATGTTGATGCTGTTTACCTAATTATTAGAAATGTCCAATATTTGCATATTGCGTGGCATGAACACCCCGACACACTTACTGTCTCCTGTAGTGCCAGAAACATTGTTGCTTTGAAGATAGGAAGTCATTTAGCTGGCACTTAACGCTGTGTTTGCTTTCATGAACGGCCAAGTCCACCCACCAGCACACACGCTCTTGAGGACAAGAAGATGAACTCTGTGTGTGTGTGCACGCTGTACATACATGCCGTGTTTGTCTTTTCTACCTTTCTCTAATGCAACAAAAGCAGCCATTTGTAGCGCCTGTCTTAGTTTGCACATAAGCCAAAGCCAATCCCACTCTCTCAGGCCTGAGAGAGTGGGACGTCGTTGTAATCCTATTCGGAGTGGGTGATTTCTTCAGATCGTACCAGGGGTTTGGGAGGCAGATAAACCTGAAGATTTGGGATAAAAGGCCAAACAAGTGTCTGTTAAGAGATATTTAAGAGATATGAACTTATTGTTGGATGTGGCTCAATGAGAAGGGTTTTTCAATACCATGAGCATTTGGTGACAACTGAACTACAGTGTATTTTTGACACAGGCAAAGAGCAACCTGTCCTCCAACTGAAGCGTAACTATCGTGTCTTTTTGCCTGAATAGTACCCATAGGTATGTTTTAAGAATACGACCCATAGGCTCCCTTTTACGCCTAGTAATGCGTTTTCTGTGATCGGATTGCAATCAGATAAATAAAAAACACCTAAATAACATTAATTACTTGCCACATCGATGTGTGTCTCACACAAAGTGTTGCTGCCTCCACCTTTCTAGATCAGAGTCAAACAGACACAAATGTTTAAAATGTAAGCCAGTCACATAATGTCACATGTAAATATTAAAAATAATATATATATTTTTTTTTATCTTCTGGGATAGATTGACCTTAGTAGGATCTACCTGTTGAACCTTGGTGGTTAATTTTCAAAATAAAATTCTTATATCGTTATTATTAAATCAAGTTAGTCCCATTTTAAATACTGGATACTTTATGTTTACAAGTCAAACTGTGCGATACAGAGTGCATGCGGCATAAGTATTTTACATTCATTGCTTGAACCTCACACTTTGAACTTCAATTAATACTTAAATTAACTTTATTTGATGCTTTTTCATGTATGTGAGTGAATCATTTCTGAAAAAGAGGCTTTTGAATGTTCTGGCACGTGATCAGAGTAGGCGAGTATGCTGTTTTCTGAGAAAACAAAGGCATTAAACCCTGCATGAGGCTGGCTTTTGACAGCTGCGGGCAAAGGAGAGTGTTTATGGGAACTGAGCGTGAAGGTGGCGTGTTTGTGTGTGGGTGAGTGTGCACACTCGGGCACATGCACACCTTTTGTTATTGTTTTGATCTGACCTTTTTTTTTGCGTCTCATGTGCGCCAAAAGCCTCCGTCACATGTTTCTACTCATGCCCATTGTCTCGTGCTCTTATCCTCTCCAACTCTGACACACACACACACAAACACACACACACACACACCGTGGGGCTCCACCTGCAGGGAGGAAAGGGGAAAAAGATGAGAAGATCATAATAGTGGAATTAATAACAAATAGTTGAAGCTGAAAGCAGGGTGGCGGTTCTGGGAACAGCCTGGTATGATACTCCTGTAGAAATGTTTACCACACAGTAGGATGAGAGCCAGCTCCCTCTCTCTCACACACACACACACTCACTCAGAAGCTTGTATGATCATCGCGGTATATTTTCCACTTTGTGGTGGAAAATAAGGTTTGCGGGAGTTGTGAATGTGTATAGACTTACACTCTGCGGGAGTGTTCCCATTTTCTTCTCCCCCTCTGTTTTCTCTGTACTGTTCACGTCACTGTTATTACATAGAGTGCAGCTCAGACCACCTGTGTTGTTCCAGCATTCACAACGCCGTTTCACTTGGACTTTTTTACACGGTGTCCCATGTTTAAGGTCCTGTGAGAATCTATCAGCAGCAATATAGGTTATTTGTAATCACATTTTCATAGTGCATAATATCTGTATTTTGTCGGGTCGGTGTATTAAAAGGTGCAGTGTGCAATTTTGCAATGTTTTATTAGTGAAGTTGCTGCTGAATATGGCACCTCATCCTTTCCTTCCAAGTGTGTTGGAGAACCTATGGAGCCTTCAGTTAGCCTCAAAACTCTAAAGATGTTCGGTTTAATAGAGCTTACCCAGCTTCTGGAGTAATGAGAAACAATTTATACAATCACGTGATGGCACACTTTTCAAAAATGAAACACAATTCTTTTACCTTAAATTTCTGCCAAATGAAAAATAATTTCAGCTAAATTTCATACGCTGTACCTTTTTAACACCAAGTGCGTTTTTTGGAAAACACTTTATCTTAAAATAGCCAAAACTGGAGGTGGGAGAACAAGTGGAGTGAGAGCCATGTGAGGTGAGTGTTGTTGAGTGTGGAACTTGGCACCGATAGCAGCTCTGGCTCAGTACAACCAAGCTGGAGGAGAAGGTAACCTCCATGTGTGGTGCTACACACAAAAACACTGTCATAATGCTGTTACCTTATTCACACAAGTACAGTACTTACACATGAACACAGCAGCCTTGTTTTACAGTAGATTCAGGCTTTAATTTGGAGTTTGATGAAACTAAAACCATGAGAATCATATTCCCTAAACTCTTTGTGGTCTGCACCCACTCCCACCCACTGTTGCTGTGATCTGGGATTCAGGCCTTTCTTCCCTTTTGCATTTCATGCTCAGCAGTGAGAAATTACATCACTACCTGATTTCACGTAGGCAACGAAAATGGAGGATAACGTACAAGTGAATGGAAACCCATGCTGAAGTGAAATGTACCTGTACTTGTGTCCGTTAGCTACAACACAAACACGCTGTTCTCTCCTTGTACATGTCTGTAAATGGCGATGTGATAATGTGCAAGTGGGATTGCAGATTAATATTTATATGATCAAGGATTCTGTTGATTGTGCTTTACAAAGAAATCTGACGTAGGGACAGTACACTTTAATCAACATTCACATGTAAATGTGCCCACGTGTAGCTGCAGACTCGTGGCCTTCTGTAGTCCACTCTGTGGTACTAGTAATTATACTGTTATATGGTACATTATGTTTGATTTTGAAGTCATCCAAAACTGGCCCTTGGTCCTGGAATGACCTCCAGTCCAAACTCAAACTTCTCTTCCACTTTGGTTGTAAGGGTAGAGTTGGAGATCCTGGAGAAACTGTTTGGAGCAGGCTACATTTGGAATTCAAAAGTCCAAGCCCCTTCCCTCCGAAGTTACACCTCCAGAGAACCCGCAACGAACATCCAAACTCCATGCAGAAAGGCCCTTGTTCTAACTGGGGCTAGAACCCCAGGTCTTCTTGCTGCAAAGAGTGTGAACCACTACACCAACCACAACGCGATGATGAGAAACATCTCTAAAAAGTTTACAAAGATATAAAGTTAACCATACAGTAGAAACAGAGCCACCATGGCATCACTTTGCAGCCCTTTCTGGGCTTTCAGTTGTCGCCATCGTTCAAACGCAGCACCGATGTTCACTCTGGTCTTGGGTCTGCATCAGCCTTTTTCTTGGCAGTAGCTTTCCCCAACAAAACCTGTTGTTGGCACCTTTTTCTGTCATAACGCTGCTGCAACTCTGTCATTGGATTTAGCAAGCTAGCATAAGCTCTGGCGCAGTCTTCTGAGCATGCACTATTAGTGCATGAAGAGGGGTACGCGCTTAGGGGGGAGGCGGGGGAGATGGCAGTTTGATTGATGCATCATGATACAATTAATTTGTTTGGGCTGTTCAATATGATTGGATGGTGTTATTACAGGCCTGTCCGTTCCACAGTTGACTTTTTTTTTTAAACAACACAGTAAAAAATGATCTCCCACACCACCTTTAAGAGTAGAATGAAGCAGAAACTGTGAGTTTCAGCTGAGTGAATGCATAATTGTTGCTGCCTTGTTCTTTGTTCCTCACCTTTCTTGTTGTTTCTTTGTTGTTTCCTCAAATTGTTCTTATTTCTTCTGAATGAGACTTTACCTGGTTAAATAAGGTGTAATAATATACATATATTGATGCCAAAACTGGGAAATGAAGTAAATGAGTCATAGTTGTGCAAAAATCCATCTGTAGGTCCATCATTTAGACAGCCATTGTCTTCCTTGGATAATTAGAAGTGAGCCATGTTGTTAGTCTCATGAGTGAAAGGAACTATAGAGTCGCAGCGTTTGCATACAGCCAAAAAAACAAAAAACAACACTCTATCAGCTCACTTAGGCCATGCCTTCACTTTTCACATGTTTGCGGTCAATGTATGGATGGGTGGACAGATGGGTGGGCTGTCAATAGAGCAGATTGACAGGAGCACAAATAAACCATCACACATTCTGCCCCTCAGAGTGTTTGAGTGATGGATGGATGGATGTCAAGAGGGGCTCTTTGTATTCACTGCTCTGTGCTACAGCTGCCACATCTGAGATACTCACACACACACACACACACACATGCACACAAAAACATTTACATCTACATACACCGTATAATTTAAGCAATTATGCAAACATGTACGTGTATTTGTGTTTGTATCCTGAAAATGTATGCATCATGTATGCATCACAATCTCATTTTAGATTCAGTATGAGTCTGGAAAGGGTTGTCGTCACCTCCCACTTCCAAGAGGCGTGACCAACAAGCGTAGATCAAATGCCGCTGCACGCAAACTGAATAGACCTACAAATAATGAGGCCGATGATCTGGATGACGTACGCAGAGTGAAAACGTGTCCACAAACTTGCATGTTGTACTTTTGCAGTCGCGATGGCTATCTACAGTTTCAGAAGTAATTTGCGTCCATACTTATTGACCATAAAGTATAATAAATCACCATTCAGGTACACATGTGCATGCCAGTCTAAAGAGGGAGTTGATTTCAGAGAGTGTTATTGGGAAGAAACAATACCGTCGAGCGGTAGAATCAGACTGACGATGAGGGGAAACTCAAACTGAAAGTGAACGTACGTCTCAACTGAGCTACTTCATTTACAGTTCATAGTCGAGTTGCGGCTAATAAGAACCAATCGATATTAAAATGCAATATATATATATATATATATATATATATTTTTTTTTTATTGCGTTTATTGCGTTCATGGAGCATTCCTACCTTCATCCACATGGGATTGACCTCATCTGCATCCTCACAGTATCCATGACACCTTCACAGGCGATTGATCAGATGCAAAACTGCCAGGTGAGGTCACTGTGTGAGCGGTTGTATATGTGGTTCCCCCCCCCCACGCCCCACCAAACACACCCACACATACACACAACACAAACGGGCGCCTGCCGACCTCTGACCTAGGCGTAATAAGGTCCCGTGAGCAGAGAGGAAATAGGCTGTAAATGCCACTGAACGCTGACATTCTCATCCTGCGCGAGGTTACCGAGAGGCCAGAGAGAGAGAAATAGAGGGAGAGAGGGGAAAAGACGGAAAGTGATGAATAGATAAATGGACTGATAAATGACAGGAGCGATGGAAGCATGGTTTGGTTGACCTTTAGCTCGCTCACCACCGACTGAATGGAGCCATCGCCACCTATAAACACGGAATATCACCTCAGCTTCTGGCCTTGTAAAATCGGCAAACCATCAAGCCACTGGTAGTTACTCTTGCATCACACAGCGCTGGGACAGTTGATATAGATTAATGATGATGCTAAAGATAACCTTGTGGTCCACAGTTGAGGTATAATAATGAAAGTGTTTGTAAATCAGCATGCCAACAACTAATTTCCTCTAAACATGTGATTGGAGTTCCTCTCATCCAGGTCGGATGTAAAACAAGATAATTAACATCCTGACTTATTTTCAAACATGTCTTTCTCTGTCTCTCTCCCTCTGTGTGCGGAAGAGAGTGTGTGTATCTGTGCATGCATGTGTGCCGGCTCAGTAACCATGGAAACCTTTCAACATCAAGTTGACCCCTGATTGTTTGGGAATTGATGTCATTTCATGGTTACTGACTCTCCCTCGGTCGCTCCCTCTGTGTACATGTATCTTCTTGTGTGTGTGTGTGTGTGTGTAGTCACACTGGTGGGGTCACGAGTGGCTAATAAAGTTGTCAAGCACCGTCAAAATCATTGACACGTTCAATAGAGGAAGAGGAGAAGCTTGCAATCCCCGGCCACAACATGCATACGTATTTACATGTATACAAACATATTATATCATCGTCATTTCTGAAGTTTCTGGTGTTTGCTTTACCTGAACCATCTGATAGGATCACATCCTTTTAGGGTCATACTCAATTATTATTATTATTATTATTATTATGGCCATTAACCTCCGTGATGCGGTGGTTGGAACTGCTCGTCTTTGGGGAGGTGTCTGAACCATTTTTTTTTTTTTTAATGAAGTTCTCGGAGCAGAAGGTTTTTTCCTGACAGAATTATAAACTTAAGTGCACGTAACAAAGACGGTAACCAGTGTGCAGTTGTTGCACAAAGACTTTAGCTTTAGCTGTTGCCGTTTGGCAGCCCAATGATTTTATGTTGTAGGTTGCAGGCATGCCAGCTGTTCCACACTGCAAATACTTTCAGGACCAATTGTTTGCTTTTCACGGTGATCTACATACCTGAAGGTGTTTGCAAAAAAAACAAAACCTGCTATGACATGTGAAGAAGGAGAGAATGTATTCTCCTTGTACTGCTCTTGAGTTGTTGCGTTTAACCACGCTTTTTTAAGAAAGAGAAAGTGATTAAATCATTGAATAAACACCGGAATGGTAATGTTTTTAATCATTTTTTTTAGATTAAAACAGTGTTTTTGTTTTTATTTTGCATCAGCGACAGTTGCTGGTCTTTGAAACAGGGGAATTCTGCAAACGAAGTACGACCAGCTGTTTGTCTACAGACTTCCCTCACAGAGTCCACACGGGACTGATGTTTCTGCAACGCTGTCAATCAAAAACTGGTTCCGCCTTTCAGACGGTTCCTCAAATCATCATGCAGAAGCACGTTTACGCCATTGACTCAGAGAGAAGCTAAGCTTCCCTGGAAGTGATTTTTTGCTGAAATTTCCGTCAAGCTCAAAAAAACAAACTGTGCCGTCCCATAGAACAGTTGAAGTTTAGCTTCAAGAGGTCTGAAAAGATGATCCATCATCTGTGATTAACAGCTGATTCTGAGTGATCTGAACCTGCCTGCATAACACCTCTGTCAAATATTATTCCCGTGAAAGATGCTTGACAGCTCCCAAACTCTGTTGACGGAGGTTTATTTTAGCAGTAGTTTGAGTTTAAGTGCATGTCTCCAGCTGTGATGATGCTTCACTCTGACTCATCTTTTACTTCATGTACATTTCTCTCATTTCTCATTTCCAGTTTTCACGTCTCTTTTTTTTTTCTTCGTATGCCTGAGTTGATCGTTTCAATGTGAATCATGGTTTTTATGTGTATGAACTAGAGGAGTACTAATGAGTGACAACTTTACCTTTAAACTGAGCCATGATAGGTTGCATTGATTTCCTTTCTTCACGCTGGCAGTGCCTGATGGGCCCATGAATGAACAAATAAATAAATAAACATTGCCTCCATCTGTCGACATAAAACAAATCACTTCCTGTGTGCAGTGCAGACATGTTGCCAGGCAAGAACGAGATCCAAACGCCACGACACTGAGAAACACAGACAAAGTCGTGTGGACATGAGCACTGACATTTGACAACGGCTTGATTGTTTATATTGAAACGTTACGCACTTACAGCTTTAAGATTCATTCATTTGAACTTTTGGCTATTTTATGTCTTCTAAAAGGACACTCTAAATTGACTGTAGGTGTGAGAGTGGATGGCTGTTTGTCTCTATATGTGGCCTTGTGATGGACTGGCGATCTGTCCCTGCCTTTTGCCCTATGTCAGCTGAGATTGGCCCGGCACCCCCACGGCCCTCATGTGGAGGATAAAGCGCTAGAAGATGGATGGATGGATGGATGGATGTGTTATAAAAACTCTGCTAGCCAATAACTACCAGATTTATCTTTACCGAAATGAACTAAAATCGAATCTAAACGTGACTCTAAATTGTCTCGTTAAATGGGAAAACCTCCTCGACCAATCTGTGGCAGGCCAGCGGTTGCGAATCCTTTGCTGCCACTAAGTGACAGACTGCGGCTGGTCTGCTCGGCAGGAGACGGAGCGATGACGGACACTCTTATCTTTCAGCCTGCCAACGACACCGCAGGAGTCATCTGCCGTAACAGGCTGGAGCCACACACATGTTGGAAAGTGGCCTGTCCACGTGTGTGTGTGCGCTGTGTCCTCACAGACGGAAGGACGCGCGTTAACGTGCGACCGTCACGCACGTGTAGAATAATACGTGCAATTACGCGTGTACCGTTTCCATGCCACACGCAAACGTCTACCGGTTCGTGTTTGACACACACACACGTATGTGAATACACACGCTCCACAGGGGCTGTCTGGTGTTGTATGACTCAGTCATTCTATTCTGTGGTTACTTCAGTGTTTGGATTAATGTTGGCTTGCTTGCATGGATCATAGTCTTAAGTGAAATGATTTAGTTTCAGACTTCAAATATTATCAAACCTGGCTCATGCAACTGAACTAATCAGCCATTGACTCCCAACCTATACCACCTTTTTTAATATTTTATTTTTAGTTTTTTACTGCCTAACCCTGTCTTTTTTGCCCTAACCCTAACCTCAGTAACACCTGTGCATATTTGAGTTTGAAAAATAACGCACCAGTGTACTAAAAACATACCCTTTAGGTCTTATTCAGGGGTTGGAAAAAACAACCCATAGTTATGTTTCAGTTGGAGGACTTTGTTGCACAAATCCCTCCCCACATATCCACCTGAACTTTGTTAGATTTTAAAAAATGTTCAGAAAGAAATTAGCTTGTGTAAATGATTTCCTCTATTGTGCTCATCGTGATACATTAAGAAACCCTTGTGCTGTATGAATGTCTTCTCAAATTCCAGAAATGTTCTGGTGCATTGATGATGATGACCGAATGGAATGGTTGTTTAAGTCTGGAAAAATGTCAAGAAGTTTCATTTGTTGACTGGTTTTTATCTCTGACGCTGGAATGGAGCAGCGTACTCCTGCCTTTGCAGCAAGATGACCCAGGTTCACGACCCGGTCAGAACAAGGGACTTTCTACACGGATTTTGCATGTTCTCCCCGAAGAAATCAGCGCTATGTTTCCACTGATGTTGATCGTAGCTTTCCCACTGGTGAAAAAACAGTGGGAACGGGGTCTCAGCTGTTTTTTCCCTGCAAAGAAAAGCATTCTTATACTATACTTACAAGCTGATACGGCATATTTTGTTTCAAAATGTTGTCATGGAAGCAGCCTGTGTTAAAAAAACAAAAAAAACACTCTCCATTTTGTGGCTGACCTTTAAATCATAAGAAGCAGCATGCACTTATATGGCCCTCAATTAGTTGTAATCCTGTATGGTGTGCATGGCCTTTAAGGTATAGCTTAGTGGCCTTTGTTCTGTACATAAAGGCAGATCTGTCTGTCTCTTACATTCATGTTAGTTACAGAATTAGTGTCCTTTCATGGCACTGTAATATTATTACAGCAGGCGTCACGTTCAATGACACACACACACATGCGTGATACGCACTTAGCTGGGATGAGCACTCTGGTGCTTTTCTTTCCACGGTTTCGCTGTGTTGTTCATTTCTTCATGCGACCTTTGCCTAAGCAGGCCAGCGCCATTCAAGTACAAATTCTCATTGAAAGCGACAGGAAAACAATTAGCCATGGAGGAAGAGAGAGGATTTGGCTGAAAAAGAGACAGAGCGGTGGATGGAAAGAGGGGAAGATGAGTGGAGCTTGCGCAATGCAACACAACTGAAGAAAATCAGACACGTTTTAATTAGTACTTCTTAATCCTCCAATTTTGTGTCTTTAAATGCTTTTTTTTTTTTATAAAAGCCAGTAACAGAACACGTAAGCTACAGTATATGGAATATTTTTTGTGTTTTCCTTTTGAAAGATGACACAATTGATTACTTGTAATATGTCCTTTTTGATTTAGTTAACTGTATTTGGTACATTTTCCGTGCATTTTTGTACGGTGACCTTGAGTGACCTGAAAATCGCCTTTAAATAAAAATGTAAATGATCTATCTATCTATCTATCTATCTATCTATCTATCTACTTCCTTTTAAGCCTAAAATAGGCAAGTATGTGGAAGAATGAACGATCGCCAGCAGTGCCCCTTTAAATTGAGCAGTCTCTTTGTTTAACGTGAAGCCAAAGAGAGGCACATCATGAAAAGGACGTCCCTGCTCTGCTGCTGCTGCTGCTGCTGCTGCTGCTGTCCTCGTATAACCCCACCGCGGCAGCAAGGCAGTCCACACACTCCACTGACACACTGCGTACGCCTTTGTGCATGTGCAGCTCTTTCTTTGTGTCTGCACCAGTGCACGAGGGGCACAAATCATGCGGCGCTGCACGCACAGCATGAGCACCTCCATGTGTGTCGGCTTTTTTTTTGTTGTTTTCTTTAAATTCTGAATACTGTAATCTCACGTGTCACTGCAGACGTATCACTGACACGGTTATAAGGGCAGTTTGACACATGTGAAGTTTCTATTTATGCCAGCTGTTGACAGGGATGTACACAGCACACACTGTACCGTCTGTGGTCTGCAAATTAGGCTGATGCACGAGCAACTTTGTCACGACAAAGAAACAGACGAGAGTCAACTCGTGGGAAGCTGTGAGGTGTGTCTGTGGAGTGTCCGCAGTTTGCTGTCTGGCGCTGTGCTTGGTATTAATATGGCATTCCCTCCGCATGCTGCATCCCAATTGGGGTGTGTGTGTGTGTGTGTGTGGCAAAGATGCATCAGGGACAAAGAGTTCACACTGCTGCAGTGCTGTCTATCTCCATTCCCTCTCCTCTCCGTTCGTCCACACCCACCTCCATCCCTCTCACATGTCTTCCTTCACTTTTTTCCCCTGTCAGTCTGTTTCCCTCCGCTCAAATGATCTCTCAGTATTTCGGTGTGTCTGGGCGCTCGGTGCATCTCTCTCTCTCTCTCTCCCTCTCTCTCTCTCCCTCTCTCTCTCTCTCTCTCTCTCTCTCTCTCTCTCTCTCTCTCTCTCTCTCTCTCTCTCTCTCTCTCTCTCTCTCTCTCTCTCTCTCTCTCTCTCTCCCTCTCTCTCTCTCTCTCTCTCTCTCTCTCTCGAACACACGGCGTGGGGCTGAAACACGACTGTCTGTACATCTTGTACCACACGTGCCAACCTCCATACTCCGTATACTACACTATCTCTGTTCCCCTCCTTCTCGCCACCCCCACCCCTCGCTTGATTGTATTGTATGATCCACGTACATGTGTGTATGTCTTTTATTTCCTGCTGCGCTCACTCCGTCTCCTCATTTGACCTCTCCGTTTCCATCCTCTCTTGCACTCTCTTTGCTTTTTCCTCCATCTCTTGGCAGTATGCATCAAACGATCCCATGTATAGTTTACCTACCTGTGCCTACACATAGTTTACCCTCTTTCTTTGTATATATGTGTGTGTGTGTGTGTGTGAGAGAGAGAGAAGACCGTTTGATGCATCCTTTTTTGTTTGAAGCTGTCGTGTCTGCCTCCAACTGAGATGCTTGATGTGTGTGAAGCCATTTTTAGTACTGATGTCTACTTGTGATGTGCGTCGTAGTACTCTACACTGGGCGTGTGTGCGCGTGCATTAACACTGACCTTGTCAGGAACGATAGGTGTGCGAGTGTGTATCAAGTGTGTATGTCTGCAGTGTGTAGCCGTGCTCTTGTCTGCATCATGGTTCAACATGTGTGCGTGTGTATGTCTGGGGGAAGAAAGCAGACAGTGCACATGTGACTCGAGTGTCGGGAACATAGGGTTCAGACTGCTGCGCCAGCCCTCCCCCTTTTCCTCCCGCTTCTGCACTCACTTTCCTCCTTACAGCCTTCTTTCCTTGTTTCCTTCTTGTTCTTTTTATTGCTCTCATTCTCTTCTCCTCCTTTCTTCCTCACAGTCGCTTTCTCCTATCCTCTTTCGTCCATCTCCCTCCTTTCCTCCTTCTCTCTCTCTGTCCCTGCACATGCTCCCTTCCTCTTTCTCTCTCTCTGTCTCTCTCCACCTCCCTCTTTGTCTTTTCGTCCGTCTGAGGTGGCCCACTCAGACGTTGATGAATAATTCAGACTGTGTTGCACTGCAGGTTTTCCCCTTCTCCGCCCTCGCGACTCCCCTCTTTTCCTATCTGCCTCGACTTTCCTCCTCTGAATCACCCCCTCTTCCTCCTTATCTCCTTTCCGACAGAATCACTCATCTGCAAATTAGTCTCTAATAATTCTCCCGAGTCTCCGTTATTTTTCCGAAAGGTATTGGTGAAACAAGTGTGCATGTTTGAGCGCTTGCCAGTGTGTGAAATTGAGAGATCCCCCTAGTGTTTAGAATTCTGCAGCTCTTTCTGAAGGGGGGATTCTCTCTCTGTCTCAGTATCTCACCCTCTCTCTTTCATACACACTTTCAGAGGCTCTCCCACTACCCCGCCGAACCTCACATCTCTCTTTCTCACACACACACACACACACCCTCCATCAGCATCAGCCCTTTCACCCCATCTCCCTCTATCACTTTCCAGTTACTACTGATTCGTGATTAGGAGGAAACGCTCAAGAGATGTGAAGAGCAGGAGCCGAAAGAGGGCGGGCTCGCTAAGTTAGAGGGGCGAACCAGCGTCGGAAGTAGTGAGTCACGGTCAGTCGGGAGCAATGTGATGAGCACTTGGCAAACAGGAAACCGACGTTCTGCAGGCTGAGCTTTCCAGGAACCCGCCTGTGACGCTTCACTGATGAACCACGCACATCACCTTGCTTTACATTGTGACGGCGATAGGTCAAGCTGGGTCTTTGGTGGTCTCAAATATCAATATTGTCATACATTCATCAAACACTGCCCTTAATGAAATATTCACTCCCTACACATGATTCGATAGACGAGGCCATTGTAGTCATGATAATGTTGTGGGAAATCATCCGCATCATCGACTGAAGGGGATTCAATAGATGAAAAATTACAAATGACCCTCACTTAAACTGAGGCTGTCTGCTATACGTATATATATATATATATATATATATATATATATATATATATATATATATATATATATATATGTATATATATATATATGTATATATATATATATATATGTATGTGTGTGTATATATATATATATATATATATGTATATATGTGTATATATATATATATATGTATATATATATATATATATATGTATGTGTGTGTATATATATATATATATATATATATATATATATACATATATACATATATACATATATATGCTATATTATGGAACGTGTGGGTGGCCCTCATGTTTTAGTATAGTGTGTATGTCTCATAAGTTACGGCTGGTTCTCATGTTTTATGTACAGCCTGAAATGGGCAGTGAATTTCTACAGTATGCACTTAAAAGGCTATACTGTGCTCGGCAACAAAATTGTGCGAACCACTAGAATACTTGGCGTTTGAAACACAGCACAATGACATTATGGAGCAGCGCTGTTGCTGTAAAGCTGGATATGTCTCTGTCCGCTATTACTGTTATTACAAGGCAAATACAGAAGCCTATAGGACATTACGTATAGGGCCGAAGTGCCCTAACCCTAATTAGAGCAGGGCAGGTAATGAAAAAGGTGGGAAAGCAGACAAAAGACCAGGGAGTGATTAAGTGACGTGACAAGCGGAAGGACAAGGAAATACTGCACACATGGCGTTTGATTGACAGCTATCATTACAATATTTGTGTCCGTGCGGTGATGTCATTTGCTCTCGAGCACGTTTTACTGCTCTCACGACTTTTGACATAAATGTGACGCCAACTTAGACAAAAATAAAACAAGTCCAAATGAGGCCCAGATAAATCAAAACAGCTAGAAATATTACAGTGGTCGGGATTAGTATTGTGACAGCTGTTGTCGATCTTTGCGAGATTTAACTATGAATATGAAGACTTCCGCACAGCTTTATCCACGACCTGCACTTCTCAGTGTTTGACTTTGGTTTTGGAAGCTGAAAAAAACCGCACATATGTTCCATTACAACCTCGCCAGGTCAAATGTCACTGTTACACGTGATACCTTTGGAGTCTCAGTAGTATCACCAGGAGTGTGTTGTACCTCTGCAGGAGCCATATGCTACATTCTGGGGTGTAGGTCATAGCGCACGGTCAGTTAGATCAGAGTGGTGATGCTTATCATTGATTTTACAAGATGTGAATCAGCCCTAAAAAAAAGCCCTAAAAAGGATAGCACTGCCTCCCAGCAGAGAGCAAAATAGAGAGTATGATAGTTATGTTGGCAAAATGTGACAAACGGGAAAAGCAAAGCCAAGAGTACAAAACAGAAGGCAGGGGAAGAGAGGGTGCTGAGATGGAAAAAAAGGGGGTTATTTACATGATGCTAACCTCCTGAAGTGGCAGTTGCCATGGCGACCATGTCCGAGTGTCTGAGCTCTCCTGGCTTGTCGGGAATGGGCGGGGTTAAGTAGCAGGGGAGTGTGCCCCCGTGAGCCAATCCCCCGTGAGCCAATCCCTGCTTGGCTCTGACACATTTCCCACATGCAGTGCCCCGGTGTTAACTGGGTTACGCAACGTTCCCCCAAAAACACAGACTCACAAAGATCAAAAACCAGGACCAGTTCCTTCAGCTGTGTGTGTGTGTGTGTGTGTGTGTGTGTGTGTGTGTGTGTGTGCGTGTGCGTGTGCGTGCGTGCGTGCGTGCGTGTGTGTGAAAGGCATCATTTTAGACCAAATAAGAAACAGTGAAACAAAGAGAAGGAGAAAAAGACAGGAGGAGAAGTGCAGATGTGTGACTGATGTTTAACAGCCATTCACTTGTGTTGCATAATTACTGGGCAAACCTGGAGATACTGAGTACACAGTGTGCTCCGTGTCTCAGCCATACACATCGCACATCACATGACCGGAAAAACACGATTGCCACCAACAGTGAGAGAACGGAGGATGACAGTGCATTTTTAGAGTTTACAGAAAATGCTTCAAATACCATCACATGCACAGTGACACAGACATTGCCACGATTCATTGTTCATTCAAAATATGGCATTTTTTTCCACTTCCGAGTAAGAAACAAGGATATTTGGCTAGAATCAACCCCTTCTTGATGTTGCACGTGACTCCATTTTGACAAAAATGCATATTTGCTTTCTGGGGCAGAGGTCATATTATGTTCAATAAAACTGTAATGTTTAATTTAAAGCTTAAAGCATTAGCTCCACAGCTTAGCAGTGTTCAGGTCAGATTTTATTCAAAGGCTTTTAGGTGTCTGGAAGGCAAGAACATATGAAATATTTTTTCCCCCGCGTCTTATTCAAATTCATATTTGGAGTCTGTTGAATCAGATTGCATCACAGTCCAAACACTCTGCTCAAATCCAGATTTCCAGTTGTCTTTTGCCTCACTCTTATCGTGACACACACATGACATTCATGCCGATATGCTGTGTCTGTATATACAGAGGTTATAAGAATATGTGCAATATAGAGTGTCTTATATCGCTTTTTTTCCAGCACAACCCATAGGCAATCTGAGGAACTCTATAAACACACCTGAGCAAAAAGTACTCAAAATGTTTAAAATCGGATTGAATTTGTGAAATTAGGCAATATGTCGCAAAAAATTGTCTCATTTTCTGACTTAAGCACAATTATTGCTATTTTTATATCACTACTAAAACTGCCTGAATATGTGACGTATAAACACCCCCCCAGAATGTTCATGTAAGGAGTTGTGTATTATTCCCACGGCAATTTACCATGGGTGAATGGTATATTGCCATGGACCAGTGCCACGTGAGCACTAAGGGTTAATTGTTCAGCCCTAGTGGCAGCCCACAGGTTCGATCCTGCTCACCATCACCATCTCCTGTCTGCCAGTGTCACACGATCCTCTGCTGTTATGGTTGAGCGAGTGTGTCCTATTTTTTATCCAAATTGTGTTTACAGTGATTACAGCTCAGTGCAGGTTAACCCGGTTAATTCATCCATCAAATGTGCTGAGCTGCCACCAACAAATGTACCACATGCATTTTCAGTCGGGTAACACACTTTGACCCAGACTGAAACACCTATTTGATGGACTGACATTAGGTTTGTTACTGGCATCCAAGGTCTCCAGGGGTAGATCGTACATTTGTGATTTTAAATCAAGTAATTCGATCTTGACTTGTCCAGTAATGTTGTCTGTGATCTATCTGCAAAACTAATCACATTCCCATAAAACTCCCTTAGCTGTGGTGTGTCTTTAAGCTATTTAGCCCATGTATGTAAGTCATTTGCTCAGTGTTACACAGCAGTGAGCACAGACTTCACTACAAGCTGCAGTAGTTCATTCAGTGCACCAGACACAAAAAACGCTGCAGACTAAAGTGACCGTTTGGTAATTTATGGCTGGATTTATGAAGGTACAGTCAAGCTAAATCAAAGTTGGACGACATCTGTTGAAGAGACTCAGCTCTTTCTTGAAAACTCTTTATTCTCAGTGGGAATCGGGGGGTTTGAGAAGCTGCCTTGTGTTCAGGAATGAGATGATTTTTTTTTTTTTTTTGTTCGCCCTCCACAGCTGAAGTCAAGGTGCCCTTGACCGAGCAGTTTGCCTCGGCCGATCTGCCGCCAACGATTACAGCTGAAAGTGTGGAGGAGTGTCTGTGAATGATGCTGAAAAAGAAATGGAGCTCATAAACTGTCTGGTTGCAGTAAATAAAAGAAAGAAAGACAAGTTTATACAAACGTTTGGACATTACGTAAGCCATCGTCCTTATTTTAAATATTCATTTTCAAGTGAATGCAAATAAGACTCACTATTTTCGCATCATTTCCTGTATAATTTGACTGACTGACTCTTTGATGATGGGCAGAATAACCCTCACGTCACATTTTTGACATGACCCCCCCCCCGCGAATGAATCGACTATAACAGTAGAGCGAAAGGCGGAGCTTCAAAGACGGTGCGCGTCTGCGACGGGAACATGATGAAGGAGCTTTCAGTCACTGGCCGACAGCTTCACCGAGGCGGCGACAAACTGTGAGACTTAAATAGACGTTTCATCTGTCATTTAAAAGGAGGTTTGCTCCTGTTTTGTTTTACTGTACATCCCCCAAAGTAATGGTTTCTCAGATCTCTTGGCTTTTTATACTTTCTAAGACACACAAACACACACACACGGTCCAAATAATCCTCATTGTCTAGCCAGTGAAAGGCTAATCCAGTAAACAGTGGAGTTCATCCAACAGTTGACAGATTAACCCACTGCAACATCTCTCTTTCTCGACCATGCATACACACTTGTACACACATGATGAGGCAGAACTGGAATATTCCAGCTTTGCAGTGAAAACCTGTCATTCTAAATGTCAAGTAGACATGGAACTGTTAACCAGAGTATGTCACTTTATACTTTTTTTCTGATAAACATAAAATGTGCTTTTTGCAGATAACTGAACAAAACGTGTGTTTAAACAAAGCAAAAAAACAATTCATATACTTCTATTTCCGCTGCATTAAATATCCAACTTGTGAAACAACAAACTGAATTCAAAGCGTTTTAGTTTGAATTAACTCAGTATTCACAATCTACAAGAAAGTAGCCAGTAATCTTCACACTAGGTACTCCTGTCTTTTATTCTATTTCAAAATTATGTATAAGTTCCTTAACCAATGTCAGTCAATCTGCGACTCCTATCACGTGCATTACATGCTGTAGGTAGGGCACCAAAACAAAAAAAATCCATCCAAAGTATCATTTGACAACACAGGAAAAATAGTAAGATATAAAACAATTGTGAATTATGTATGGCCGTACCCGTTATCCCCAATCTTCTCATGGTACGTCTTCCCCCTTTCTTCAAGTGGTGTATTCCAGTGGTTCTCAGTATCACCTGAGAAAATAATGAGCTCTTGAAGTAAGACCATGTTCATGTACACACTGCAGTTGTACACAAACATCTAAATTAGAATTTTGAACAGTATAAAACATATTTACAATAAAAGTCGTTGTCTCAACATGCAAAAACAGGCCAAAACATTTAAACCAACTCTCTCCTCTCTGGCGACAAAGACACTGATTCACCGGTGCGAGTGAGATTACCGTAATAACCACACTATTGGCTTTCAACTGCAACTTCTCAGCTCTCAGAAACCGTTTTTTCCGATAGCACAAACTGTTGCGTAATCAAACGTGTCATTGGCGATACAAAAGGGTTACATTTTTTTTTTCCGGTTCCCGTGCATAAAAACACCTGAAACTTGGCATTGAGGTCAGGTCTGGCGAAAATGCGGTATTGGCATATTTCCCGAACCCGTGCGTTGCTCAAGGGCTCTATAGCGGCCCCTAAGATGCAACGTGGATGGAGCATGCCAAACATCAACTTGTGCTGAATTTCACAAAAGGTTTCAAAAGGGCGTGGCCATGGCAACCATCGAGAGTTGACCTTTCGCCACGAAACAGGAAGTGCCTTATAACTTCGCCATACATTGACCGATCGCCTCAAAACTTCATACGTGACACGAGAGGCCGACCCTGAACACGTCTACGGACACAAACTTCACCCAATGTGATGTCGGTCATTTTGAATTGAGGTCAGGGAACTGCTGCACTCCCCGACTTGCGTGGGCCCTGTCATGACTGCATGCAGTCCTAGTTTTGATTTAATTTGTGTACCTTTTATGTGTGTTTTCATTACTGAAAAGTAAAGTTTGAATAATGATATGTATGAATAAGACATTATTGATGGTTACAACAGCCAAGTTGAGGTAAAACATTCAGTGCACATATTACACACTAAGCACAGTTCAAAAGAGAATTCATAAAATCTAGGGAGCTGGGAGCTCCTTCCTGGGTCCTGCAGGAGCTGTTGAGGGTCACCACAGTCTCATACAGGGGTGAGAGGTGTTTGCCAGGTTTAATGTCAGCTCGGCTAACATCCTCCCCTCCCCCAGCCCCTCTGTGGAGTACGACAACAAGAGGCTATTGTGCTCCGTGGCATCCAAATGGCTAGCAGCGGCTGTGGTCTGGTGTGTTGGACACTGTGTGGCTCTGAGGCTGCAGTTGTCTTGTGTGGCCACCAGGAGCTCCTTAGAGTCTCTGCAGCAGCATCTAAGGAGGGGTGTGGCTCTGCACCGCCACCGATTCAGGTCAATGAGTTCCTTGTGGTGAGGAGAACAGTCAGGCACGGTGCCAGAGATGCACGGACGCAGCACGCGCGCACACACACACACAGTTACCTCACATTTATAATATTATTTTTAACCAGTGATATACGCCAAAACCCATCTTATCCCTAATGGATCATATTTAGAGTTTAAAGGTGGGATAAGGTGACACACATACAACCACCCACATGCATAGTGACCTGTATGTACTGTTGAGTGTTGAAGAAATGACCTGAAGCTTTTCTAATTTACAAAATCAGCATGTGTGTGTGTGTCTCTCTCTCTCTCTGTGTGTGTGTGTGTGTGTGTGTATGTGCATTCATCTATATGCCAGGTATCTTTGTGTGTAAGAGTGCACGCTGATGTGTGTGTGTATAGCATTGTGCGGCGAGGATTGAGTTACATGTATAAAGTGCAGGGGCAGAGATCCGGGAGCTGCAAGCTGAGCCAAGCTGGCTAGTGCTACTACAGCACTGCTGCGACTGCAACACACACACACACACACTGAGTGAGGGGAAATGAGGTCGACTTGGCACTCTGTCAAATTTCTCTCTCTCCTGCTTACTTGCCAAGCGCTGCGTATATGATTCTGTGTTTTACACACACACACACACACAGACAGGGGCTCTGCTCTACTGCACCATTTTAGAAGGCTGGGGGCATACAGTTCACACACAGACACACACACTGGATATTTTCAAGAATGAATACATGGCACCCTGAATGGAGGGGGACATTCAGCTCGTAAAAAGGAAGAGTCCTTGGAATTTTGTGGGCCAGTTTCTGCACAGTGGAGCATTTTTTGCTATGAAGTCTAATCATTTTTAACTGCCGTAATCTATGTATTTATCCCCTAAAGTCACATAGCACTCCGTAGTAGAAAATAAACGCACCAAAGGGATTTTAAAATCTAAATCTGCAGAAGCCACTGAATCCCCCCCCCCCCCCCCCCCCCAGAAGCTCAATTACTCCTTTGAAGTGGCTTTCCATTTTTCATGGTAACGCCCCCCCCCCCCCCCAATCATGACAGCTCCAGAGCAATAAAAGAAAAACAAAACTACTGTGGCTTTTGCATAAAAAAACTGAACAAAAAAAAAACACCCATTGTTTGTTCAACTGCACACAAGGGCTACAATAAGTGCTCCCTGTCTGCAGGAACAGTTATATAAAAGCACAAAAGTCGATGTGAGTGACATTTACTGTACAGTAGGTATACTCTGTGCATGCTTCACAGCTGCGCTCCTCCACTCCCACATTCACCTTGAAAGCGATCTTAACTGGACGTTCATCCTTCCTTCTCCATCCCTCTCTCACCTCACTGCATAATAATAATAATAAAAAAAAAAGAGAAAATCAGTTTGGCCAATATAATCCCTTCTGAGTCCTCCACGGGATTTTAAAAAGACACTGGCCCTTACACAAGCTAAGCTGCTTAATATTAATACTGCAGTCGTTTCTTGCTGTTGGCTGTGTTTGCAGTGGGGGGCGTGGGATTGGGCGATATATAGGCAAACTGGGCTAATAAATAGGGATTAGGCTACTCTGTGGCGCTGATTGAAAAAAAAAAAAAAAAAATGGTGTCAGGAAAAAAAAAGGCAAACTCTCAGATTAGACCCCCAGTAGTTATGTATGCGGATTACAGGCGAGCAGTCAGCTGATGTGAGGAAGGAGGGACAGGGAGAAAAATGGAGACTGAGGTCATACAAGTAGTCTGACATTTAAAAAAAAAAACAATATTAAATGTACTTCAATTGCCAAATTGATTTGCTAAAAATCAATGATCAAACACTGAGATCGATGTTCAACTTTTAAAATGTCACACATGTACGGTGCTTGTTATAAATGCAGCATTCAGACTGAAAACAGCGTCTTTTATGCAGGGAGCTGCACCAGTAGGGGACGCATTCCCATGATTTATGATTCTACAGCATGGAAAGAATATTAAACCGCTGGAAAGTCATCGTGTTGTTCAGTTTTCATTTTTCAGTGATCTGCAAACAAAGAATAATAACCAGAGCACAGCAGTCAAAGAGCACAAACCTCGACCAAAGGTTAATCTTCTTCTTCTTCTGCTTCTTTTGGCTTCTCTCTTTGGAGTCCCTGACTTCAAAAGGTTCACATTTTTATTTAAAAATCCTGAATCTGTATCCAGATCAGCACCAAAATCTAATCATTTATGTCTTGGACCAGAAAATGTATCCATCCATGAGGTCTATTCACACCTGTACCTAGAAATGGTCAGGCGGAAATGTGCAGAAAACGCAATTTAATGCCAGTTGCATGCATATCATCAGTCAGTGCACCGCTGCACTCTTGTACATCAATAAAGGTTGAATATTACCAGGCATAGATTTCTTTTTATATTTCTTAACTGCCCTTTTTGTTTGCCTAAAAAAAGGCACTGGCAGAATAAGCACTTTAACTTCTTGTGGATAAATTCTGCTGCTTGTGGAGGTGGAGCTGATTTTAGCTGCTTCATACACTCTAGTGCCGTTTAATCTGCTAATCTGTGACCTCCAGTCACATTTAATTTGGATGTGAAGTCTGAATCTGCAAAGTGACAAGTGACGACAGCTGTCAATTGAATATGTTTAAGGTCAAGGTACTGGAAACGCTCCTTTAAAAGATTATTACTTTGTCACTTCAACAGTTCAGTGTTGGTGGAGGCACAAGAGGAAAGGAATTATTCCAGAACCCAGAAAAATGCTAAATTATTTGATGGTAAAAAAAACAAACAACCCAGCTTCAAAGCAAAAGAACAAGGGAGGTGGACAAGTGACAGGCAAACAGTCAGGCTACTGTCTAAGAGGACAGGCGGATAATGTTACTGTTTGTGAACTGTACACTAGGCAGGCAATTTGTGATGAGTCGGCTGGAAGCGGCTGCTCAAAAACTTGCCTTTCTTATTTCCAGGACACCCATCAAGTTCACAGCTCTGAGCTCAGCTTACAGCATTAGATTGGATGACTCGCCGCTGTGTGAGTGACTGCTCTGCGATCAGCACTGTGGACGCGCCACAGTCCTCCTTTGAACTCGGAGGAGGAGGAGGAGGAGGAGGAGGTGGTGGTGGCGGCGCGTGGAGGCTCGTCTGTTGTCCTTTGACGACCCTTTCGTCGCGGACATTTTATTGTTTCCTTTTTGGCTGCGTTCAGCACTTTGTTTTGCGAATGCCCGCGCATGTGTGTGTGTGTGTGTGTGTGTGTGTGCACTTGAGCCGTGCTCCCTGACATGCTAATAACAGGTTTTCATCTTCTACAGATGTGTGTAGAAGATATGTTACTTACCCTCACAGCTCCCCTTCTCTCTCTCACTCTCACACACACACACACACACATACACTGTATTTTGGAACATTTCTTTGAAGCCACCATTGGTTGCCTTCAAATCGGACAATTTTCACAGCCGTAAATTACATGGGTTTAATGTTTCCCGCAGACTTTTATTCTTGGCAGCATGAAGCATCAGCGCCTCTAAAACTAAACTAAACTAAACTAAACGGCACTGGAAGACTTACAGACCAGTTTCTTCTTCTTCTTTTTTTCTTGGCAGCTGTAACCAAGAAAAAAAGAAGAAGAAGAAACTGCATTCTTGTCATAGGGAGTGAGTTATACGTTAACATTGTCACAGCTGTAGTAAAGGCCGGCTCGCTCCACGATTGAGTGCCACTCTCGAGTCATTAAAGGACGCTCGAGCATGAGTTCAGTCAAGAGGACACATTCACATACCTCCAGCTTTCATCTCCTCTCATGTATGCACGCTGTCTCTTCAGCTCCCGGGGGTGTCAACTCCACAGTCAGCTGTTCAACTGCAATGCAATGTGTAACTTGTTAGCCAAACATCTCATTGCTGTATTTTTAAATATGTTAAATCTTCCCCCCCCAGCTTGCCATAGTGCTGTGTGGAATGGTACACCCTGACCTGGCTTATGTTTCCACCACAAGGTGCAAGAGCCAATACATTCAGTCAATACATTCCAAGTGGAAAGATGACTGCAGTGTTTCTAGCTCCGTCTCGTAGGAGCCAGACCACTGAGCTTGATACTCCAATGGAAAGGTGCGCAAAAAAAAACATTTGACAGTTGAAGCACTGGCAATTTTCTGCCCTGCAACTGTTACACCTGCTGTTAGAATGCGTCTTCTGAGATCAGATAACGATCGGATAGCACTTCACCACGTGCATTTATACCAGCGGGGATTGCTCTAAGACAGCAAGGGAACCTCAGCTTCCACTTAAAGGTCGTCAAATATGTACTGGGTTGTATTTACAGTACAATTTCAATTGTTCTCTATGGGCACAGAATAGTGTTTTTCACTGCAGTGAGCTCGACGGTGATTGGACAAATGCTACAAAAACATCACTTCCAGGGAAGCTGGGCTTCCATGACAGTGGACGGGGGGGGGGGGGGGGGGGCGCTGTCATGACGTTGTCATTTTGAGGTTTGGGGAACATAACTGATGCAATCTTAGGACCATATAATTGAGTAAGCATAAGACTTTGTGACATCTTTATGATGCCACTTGCATGGCCTTCACATTCCATAAAGGATGCCATTATTTTTTTATTTTGTGTGGAAATGCAAAAGCATGCTACAAACATGGCCACTGCCACGCAAAAAAAAAAAAAAGCAAGGCCTTTTCCTTTAAGTACATATAAAAAGGTTTTTCTGAGGCTACGAAAACCAAACAAACACTCTCACAAACATGATTATGGGTGTATTCAATTTCTGACAATAAACCCTCTTTTATGTTACATACTGGATGTTTCACTGTACGCACAACGAATAGCACAGGGTTAGAATTAGACTTAAGCCACATGGTGTAAAGGAATTTTACAGGGAAAAGTATACGAAATGTGTAAAGCATTCACATCACAAGCGGCACAGGGACGCAGCAGGTCTGAATGTACATGCACGTGCGCATGTATCGCAGACAAAGACACACACACACACTCTCACACCACATCTGCGGTACAGAATGCCAGGAAAATGGAGTCAATGCAGACTCTGGCCTCAGACTCGAAGGCTGTGTTTTCTCCTGAGTTATGGCACGATACTGCTCCCTGTAATTTACCTTCCGCTGGAGCACGTAGGGCTGTTCGCCCAGCATTCCTCTGCCTGCCCACCTCAACACATGAAAGCTTCAGCCACAGCTGTTCTCGATGGCGGGAAATGAGTCCCAGATGGCAACGTGTTTTGCGTGTAAGCGCGCGTGTGTGCGCGTGTGTGTCTTTGTTTCTCGCCACATGAGAGAGCGCCTTTACTGTACAAGCAACCTGAGTCACATCCGGGTACACATCATGGTAATGTAGGGAAGACTTTTGTGGGATGGGGGGGAGAACATGTAGGGCTGGGCCTATTGCATATGAATGTACTTTTACCATCCACTGAGCAGCTGGTGTGCTCCGAACATGTGTGCAATAGACTCATATTGAACATTTTTACAACCAACATTGCATCGATTATGCATCTCCTTCTCGCTGTTCAATTATTATTATAGGATATCCTTTTTAAGATGGGATAATCTTAAATAATCTCATTAAGGTGTGTAATCTGCTGAATTCGTCCATGCGTCCATTTAATGCACGCATGCATGTCACCCATTCCTTTCAAACACAGGCCTTGAACAACAGAAGAGCCTCTCAAAATCAACAGTGTGCATACGCCCGAATAAGCCACATCGACCATGTGCTAAAAATAAACTACAATGAGCTACTGTCCCTTAGGAGCATGATTCTGTTTGGAAACCGCTCTTCTTTTTCTTTCTTTTTTTGAGAGCGAGAGAGGCAGACTAAGCTGCGAGCAGTCGCACTGAAAAAGTAGCCAGTCATGATGAATGCGGAGCTTTGAGAGATGAATGCAGTGCTAAGGGTCAACAGTGTTTTCTTGCCTTTGCCAGACAGTTTTATGCGTGGGTGCACAGGCCTGTGCGCGTGGCGAGGCCATGTGTAGCGCACGCACATGCACACACTTGAATACTCTGAATGTGTACACTGACCCGTGTGTTACATGTTTGTCTAAAACGATTGTCATTGAGTAGAATCCCTTTTATTTAACGTGTTGTGTTTAATCGAATGGTACTTAAATGCCTGCCTTTCATAATGTGATATCTGTGATATGAAAAAGCTTTTGTTTGCTACTTCATGAGCATGGAAGTGCAAGGTTTATTTTTCTGTACAAACAACTGCTACATCTGACAATGACAGTGAGCTGGTGACACCATGGCTGCATGATACAATCCAGCTATTAAAATAATAACAATAATAATAATTACCAATTTAAAATGAAGAAACGTTTAATTGAGGAAAAAACACTGTACATTTAAAATTAGAACAGTATAACACATATTTAAAATAACATTTTGTTTGAGTTTTAGAAACCGCTGGAATTTTTCCCATTGCACAAACCGTCGTGTAATTACGGTAATGCAAAGTGCACTGCGAT